>NW_007251079.1:427478-486017 GCF_000164805.1 Carlito syrichta
GGCGTGCGGGGGCGAAGGCGAACGGCCGGCCCCGCGCGCCGCGGGCGTGGGAGCGTTGAAATCGGGCGGGAGGCGCCGGCACCCCGCTCCCCGCTCGCGGCGCGGCCGGGTGGGCGAGCCGGGGCGTGGGCTGGCCTCCCGGACCAGCCTCTCGGGGCAAGGAAAGCTGTCACTTATTTACGAACGTTTCGTGACTTCTGCCTTGGTCTTTTTTTCCGGGTATTTTCCATCGGATCCCCACCCGTTCCCTTGAAGAATAGTCCTAGGTCCTTCGCAGCAACTTGGACGGATTTAGAGTCTGTCACACTCAGTGTTCTAGCGCAGAAACAAAGAACAGAGTACCGAATGTTCTCACGCATAAGGACCCTGAACGTTTACCATAACACTGTAAGAAAGGGATTGGGCGTAGCGGGATACTGCCGGGATGTGGGGGTGGGACACAACATCAATAAGCGTGCCTGATCTCAAACCAGGCAAAGTGGGGACCAAAGGGAGGCCCAAACTTTGCCCGCGCGATGACCACTTGTATACCTAATCCTGAACCGTACTCCACATTTTTAGAATACAATTTTTTTAAAAAAGGGAAGGGGATTGGCAGTAGCCGGAGACAGCCCGGGGAGGGAGGCATATAGCATTAATAAGGGTGCCCGATCTCAAACCAGGGAAAGTGGGACCAAAGGGAGACCCAAACCTTACCTGAACGATGACCACTTTTATACCTGATCCTGAATTGTACCCCACATCTTTAAAAAAAAAAAAAAAAAGGAAATAGTCCTAGGTCATGAATAGCTCCATGCTAGACTGAATACCTGCCACCCTAATAGCATAATGAACAGGAGCTTTGAGAATAAATTTTCACCTTTTGCAGGGATGACGTGAAATTGTGATCCGCATAGGGAACTTGAGAGTGATGGCACTTTATTGTTAGTGTTTCTGCAGAACACACTTTCTAGAGATGGAGCGCCGTGTGGTTTGTGGACCTGTGAATGCACTGTAAAGTGAAGCCAGTTCAAGGTGTGTGAATTCACCTCACCCCCAGAGCAGTAGGCCTGGGTTCTTGTTTTGCCCTAGCCCTGCCACTGATGAAGTGTGAAGTCATGGGCAAAACTCATTTGAGCTCTCCGAATCTCGGTGTCCTTATTTGTAGAGTAGGAAGGAAGGTGCTTAGGTGTCCAGAAAGATCAGAGCAATAAGCCAGGTGCAGTGGCTCATGCCTGTCATCCCAGCACTTGGAGAGGTGGAGGCGAGAGGATTGCCTGAACCCAGGGGTTCGAGACCAGCCTGGGCAACTTGGCGAGACGTCGTCTCTACAGTAACTCAAACAATTAGCCTGGTGTGGTGGTGCACACCTCTAGTCCCAGCTGTTCGGGAGGCTGAGGCGGAAGGATTGCCTGAGCCCAGCAGGCTGAGGTGGGGGTAGCCATGATCATGCCACTGTACTCCAGCCTGTGTGACAGAGTGAGACTCTGACTCAAAAAAAAACATCAGAATAGGGACCTTGCTTGTTTGTGGTCTTCTGTATCCCTAATGCCAAGCATGTGGTAGGCACGTTATCCATTTTTGCCATATAGAGCGTTTGGAGTTGTTGGCTGTGGGGTCTGGTGCTACCTGAACTCTTGGTCCTGCACCAAGATTCTTCAGACCATTATTAAAAATGTTTGCATCCCTATGAAGCCCTAATGTAGTGAAGTTGACCAGGAGATTTGGATTGGAATGGCGTTGGTGAGCCTCACCACGTATAAGGTCAGCAGTGCTGGTAGAGGAGGTAAAGCTCTGAAAGTCCCTTGCCAGCTGGTGGTCATGACTAACCAGCCTTCTTGGAGTACACATGAGATGAAACGTCAGTCTGCCTGTAAATCTAAGCAAGCTGTGTTAGATGGGGACATGGAACATCACTGTACATTTGTCTAAGCACCATTTACTTTGTGGCATGAATAAATGTGTCTGTGAGATGCATCAAAAATAAGTAAAATTTGGCCAGGTGTGGTGGCTCAGTTTATAATCCTAGCACTTTGGGAGGCCAAGGCGAGAGGATTGCCTGGGGGTTTGAGACCAGCCTCGTTTCTACAATAAACCACAAAAACTAGCCGGGTGTGGTGGCATGCATCTGTAGTTCTAGCTACTTGGAAGACTGAGACGGAAGAATTGCTTAATCCCCGCAGGTAGAGGTTGTGGTGGCTGTGAGCGTGCCACTGCACTCCAGCCTGGGAGACAAGTGTGAGATTCCAACTGAAAAAAAAAATTTTTTTTTCGAGACCAGCCCAGGCAACTTGATTAGAACTTGTCTCTACAATATAATAATGATAAAAAATTAGCCAGGCATGGTAGCACGCACCTGTAGTCCTGGCTACTTGGAAGGTTGAGGTGGAAGGATTGCCTGAGCCCAGCAGGTCAAGGCTGCGGTGGCCGTGAGCATGCCACTGCACTCTAGCCTGGGTGACGGAGTGAGACTCCAACTCAAAAAATAAGTAAATAAAAATAAGATAATTTTTTACCATATAAAGTTCCTGCTATAATATAATGAATAACTAGTGCATTCCCTTAATTTTCCAATATAATAATTTCTTTTCATAAAATGACACATTTGGTAATGAAAGTAGAAATCAGGTTAAAAGAAAGCTTTGTTTTCCTCACTGCATCTTGAAACTGAAAGAGTACTTATGTGCTACAGTGATGAGAGGAGTCCGTTTTTGAAAACAGTACCGGTTATGAGGGAGATGCTTCATCTTGGGAAAAATGTGCTAGGCAGTATCCTTGAAAAAAGATGAAACTAACAAAATAGAGACATACATTGAGAGGCTTTTGAGACAATCAGTAACAGAATACATAATTCACGGTGTTTTTCTGTTCTCTTTCCCTGGGCAGTTGTGTCAACTGCTCATTTTGTTGGAACCTATTCTCTTAGCAAACTCTAGTGACTCATACCTGTCCTATATATATACTGTCATGTTTCATTTACAAGCAGACTCCGTGTGTGTGTGTGTGTGTGTGTGTGTTGAAGTTTTGCTCTGTCGCCCAGGCTGGAGTGCAGTGGCATGTTCCTGACCACCGCAGCCTCGACCTGCTGGGCTCAGGCGATCCTTCTACCTCAGCCTTCCAAGTAGCTGGGACTACAGGCGTGTGCCACCACGCCTGCAATTTTTTTTGATTTATTGTAGAAATGAGATCTCACCAAATTGCCTAGGGTGGTCTCTAACCTGTGGACTCAGGCAGTCCTCTCGCCTCAGTCTCCCAAAGTGCTGGGATTATAGGTGTGAGGCACTGCACGCGGCTCCAGACTCTTTTTATATACTTGTAGAAGGTAATGCTAGCAGGCTTTTCTCTTGAGCAGTGTTTAAGCTAGTTAATATTTTTTTCCCATTTTTTTTTTAAGTCTCACTAAGTGAAGTGTTAATATTACATTTTAAAAAACACTTAAAACCCTTTATTATGGAAAAAATAAAATGTTTTAAAAAGTTAAAACAGTGTAATGAGCCACCAATGAGCCGTCATCTAGCTTCAATTCAGTCCCTGGCAAATCTTATTTAACCTTTTCCGCCATCCACCCTCCCTTTTCTTGGGTTATTTTGAAGCAAATCCAAGACATCAATTCATTCATAAATATGCATATTTCAGTATTATGATTAACTTTTGCTATTATTTCCAAATTATCATTTAACTGGCTTGTAAACTTAATATTATTTTATTTATATTCTTTTTCTCAATGTCAGATTTTTTCAACCTGATCTTTTCCTGAGAAACATGTGATGTATCTATCTGGATTCGTGACCCGCCTGGGCAGCGAGACCTTATCTCTACAATAAATCAAAAAATCAGCTGGGCGTGGTAGCGCATACCTGTAATTCCGGCTACTTGGAAGGCTGAGGCGGAAGGATCGCCGGAGCCCAGCAGGTCGAGGCTGTGGTGGCTGGGAATGGCCACTGCACTCTCCAGTCTGGGCGACAGAGTGAGACTCCAACTCAAAAAAAAAAAAAAACTATCTGGAAATTTCCCAAACATTTGCTCACTGAATGATGCTTCTAAGTAATCCATAGGTCAAAGAAAAAAAAGTATCAAAAGAGAAATTAGAAAGTATTCTGAAATGAATAAGAGGAAAATACAACATATCATTTGTGAGATGCAGCTAAAGACATTCTTAGTGAGAAACTTACAGCTTTAAACACCTCTATTAGAAAAGAATGGCTTCGGCTTCTAATTTAAGAGACTAGGAAAAGAAGAGTAAATGAAATCCAGAAGAATGGAAGAAAGGAGATGATAAAGATCAGAGTGGAATTCATTGTAGTGGAAAAACAGAGAAAATCAATGAAGAGAGAAGTAAAATTGATAAATCTCTGGGGTAAAAAGGGAGAAGATACAAATTACCACTAACAGGAATGAGAGAGGTAGCATTCTACAGATACTAAAAAAAAAAAGATTAAGAAATATTGTGAGCAACTTCATGCTAGTACTTTTGGCAATTTAGTAGAAATGGACGCATTTGTTGAAAGATAGTGATTATCAAAGTTTACTTAAGAAGAAATAGATAGGCGGGGTGTGGTGACTCTAGCCTGTAATCCCTGCACTTTGGGAGGCTGAAGCGAGAGGATTGCCTGAGCCCAAGGGTTCGAGACCAGCCTGGGCAACTTAGTGAAACCTTGTCTCTACAATAAATCAAAAGATTAGCCAGGCATGGTGACATGTGCCTGTAGTTCCAGCTACTTGGAAGGCTGAGGTGGAAGGATTGCCTTCCAGCCTGGGTGACAGTAAGATTCTGACTAAAAAAAAAAAAAAAAAAGAAGAAATAGATAACTGAAGAGCCCTGTATCAAATTATAAAAATGAAATTTTACTATTAAAAGCCTTCCCAAAGAAGGAGAAATATATGGACTTAGAGCAACTTGGATGGATTTGGAGTTGATCATACTCAGTGATCTAGCACAGAAACGAAGAACAGAGTACCATATGTTCTCACTCATAAGCGGACCTTAAACAATTATAATACCATAAGAAAGCATTTGGCAGTAATGGGAAACTGTCAGGGGAGGGGGGGTAGGATTGGCAGTTGAGGGAAACTGCTAGGGGAGGGAGGGGCACACCTCCTCCACAAGGGTACCTGCATAATCAATATTTGTATAACTAACCCTGAATTGTACCCCACATCTTTAAATAAAAAGTAATAATTAAAAAAAAGAAGTCTGCCTGCAAAGTAGAGAATTCTGAAGGATTTGTGAGGCCAAGAGATGTTTATGTGTGCGTGTGTGATTGTTTAATGTGAGATTTTAATTCATGACTATCTGCTAAAGACGGGAGATGTTGATAATAACAGGGGAAGAAAGATTTTTCAAACAGAGCCAAGTCCCTGAAAAGTTGAGAGGAGACAAATTCCGAGTACTTGGAGGGAAGGCTGGGTTTTTCTCAGTCAAAACTAGAAAAAGGAAAGTGGGTGTAGAAGTAGGCAATTTTTCTTTTACATTTTTAATTTTGAAATAATGAGAGATTCATGAGTACTCTCTACACATATCCCCCAGTTTTCACATTTTATATCATTACAGTACATTAGCAAACCCTGTAGTTTGACATTGATACAATTGTGTACATTTCTATGGTTTTTGATGACATGTTTAGATTCTTATAAGTATCACTACAATCAAGGTGTTTCATCACCACAAAGATCTATCTTGTGTGACTCCCTAATAGTCACATCCACCCCATCCCTACCAGCATCCCTAACCCCTGCAGCCAGTAATCCGTTCTGCATGTCTCCAATTTTGTCATTTAGAAAATGTTATGTAAATGAAATAATGTAGTGTATGACCTTCCCAGACTGGTTTTTTTTTCACTCAGCATAAATGCCTTGAGATATATACAGGTTGTTGTGGGTATTAGTAGTTCGTTCCTTTTTATTGCTGAGCAGTATTCCATGACATGGATATACCACTGTTCATATAACCATTTACCTGTTAAAGAACATCTGAGCTGATTCCAGTTTTTTGCTATTATGGGTAAAGCTACTATGAACAAGCATGATTCTAAAGCTGTTATTAACAATCAGGTTTTGTGTGGATATAAGTTTTTGTTTCTCTAGGATAAATGCTCAAGAGTGCACTTGCTCGGTCATATGGTAAGCTCATTTTTGGTTTGGTTAAGAAAATGCTAGCTGGGAGTGGTGGCTGACACCTGTAATCCCAGCATTTTGGGAGGCCAAGGTGGGAAAATTGCATGAGGCCTGGAGTTTGAGACCGGGCTGGACAACACAGCAAGACCTTGTCTCTACAAAAAACAAAAACAAAAACAAAAACATCTGGGTGTGGTGGCATGTGCCTGTAGTCAGTCCCATCCCCAGCTACTTGGGAGGCTGATGGAAAAATTACATGAACCCAAGTAGGTCAAGGCTGTGGTGAGCTGTGATCCGTGTCACTGCACTCCAGCCTGGGTCACAGAGTGAGACTCCAATGAGAGAGAGAGAGAGAGAGAGAGAGAGAGAGAGAGAGAGAGAGAGCCACATACCCAGGGTATCTGTACCATTTTACATTACCACCAGCAATGTATGAGTGATTTACTTTGTCAGCATACTTGCCAGAATCTGGTTTTGTAACTATTTTTTA
Organism: Carlito syrichta; assembly: GCF_000164805.1. NCBI lineage: Eukaryota > Metazoa > Chordata > Mammalia > Primates > Tarsiidae > Carlito > Carlito syrichta. The sequence continues at coordinate 434,062 of NW_007251079.1, forward strand.
ATAATAACTGTTCTAAAAGTTGTATAGTAATAGCTCTTGTGTTTTTAATCTCCATTTTCCTAATACCTAGTGATGCTGAAGATATTTTCATGTGCTTGTCTGCCACTTCTTTCAGTGAAATGTCTCTTCACACATTTTATTATGTACTTTTTAATGTTTTAAGAGTCGTTTATAAAAGACAACCCACAGAGTGGGAAAAATATGTGCAATCTATGTACCCGACAAAGACCTAACATCCAGAATCTATAAGGGACTCAAATGAGTTGACAAGGAAAAAAAAAAAAGGCATAAAAAAACTGGGCAAAAGACATGAACAGACACCTCTCAAAGAAAGACATATAAGCCAACAAATATAAAATGCTAATCATCAGAGAGACACAAATCAAAACTACAATGAGATACAACCTCACACTGATCAGGATGACTCTTGTTAAAAACTAAGAAGACAACAGGTTCTGGCAAGGCTGCAGAGAAAAAGGAATGCTCATACACGGTGGGAATGTAAGCTAGTTCAACCTTTGTAGAAAGCAGTTTGGGAAATCGATTTCTCAACACTACCATATGACCTTGCAATCCACTTCTGGGACTATACCCAAGGGAACACAAATCACTCTTCCAAAAACACACTTGTACTTGCATTTTTATTGTACTATTCACAGTAGCAAAACATGGAACCAACTCATATGACCATCAAAGGTGGACGGAATAAAGAAAATGTGTTACATATACACTATGGAAATTGATGCAGTCATAAAGGAGAACAAAATTATGTCCTTTGCAGCAACATGAATGCAACTGGATACCATCATTCTCAGTTAATTAGCACAGAAACAAAAAATTGAATACCATATGTTCCCATTCAAAGGTGGGCACTAAAGATTGGGCACATACAGGCACAGAGATGGGAGCAACAGACACTGGGCACTGCTAGAGGAAGGAGGAAAATAGGGAAGATAGGAATAGAAAACCACCCATTGGGTACCACGCTCACAGCTAGAGGAATGGTGCTCATCAGAAGTCCAGACCTCACCTTCACTTATGCAACAAATACAAGTACCCCACAATTCTAAATTTTTTAAAAAACAGTTCTTTATTTTTCTAAATATGAGGCTTTACTTAGGCATGCGGTTTGCAAATATTTTCTCTCAGTTTGTAGCTTGTCTTTTCATTCCCTTAATAGGATCTTTCAAAGAAGAAAATTTTTATCTTTGATGGTATCAAATCTATCCATTTTTCTTTACGGATTGTGTTTTTGGTGGCATGTTTAAAATCTCTTCACAAGTTTTAGGACTTGAAGATTTCTCTGATTTTTTTTTCTAAAAATGTTATTAATTTGCATTTAAATCTATCATCTATTTTGAGTTAATTTCTGTATAACGTGATGTTCAGGTCAGGGCTCTTTTTTTCTTTCTTTCTTTCTTTCTTTCCTTCCTTCCTTCCTTCCTTCCTTCCTTCCTTCCTTCCTTCCTTCCTTCCTTCTTTCTTTCTTTCTTTCTTTCTTTCTTTCTTTCTTTCTTTCTTTCTTTCTTTCTTTCTTTCTTTCTTTCTTTCCTATAGATATCCAAGTATTTTGGCACCGCTTATTAAAAAGATGAGTCTTCCTTCACTGAATTGGGTTTGCACCATTGTCAAAGATTATTTTTCCATATTTAAATCAGGTTATTTCTGGGTTTTCTGTTATACGAAGCTGACAATTAAGTTTGTGAACTCATCCTAGAAGTGCTACATAGCTCATTACTGAATATCACTATAGTCACACTCCCCTTTGGAAGCTATGCGTCGATGCCAGTGCCTAGTCCATCTGTCAAAGCAATTTTGGAGCTCTTTTTCTGGAATGGCCATCAGCGCTGTCTTCATATTACCCTTGATATCCTGAATGTTATCAAAATGCCTTTCTTTCAATATTTTCTTTATCTTCAGGTAAAGAAAAAGGTCATTGGGAACCAGATCAGGTCAGTAGGGTGAGTGGTCCAATACAGTTATTTGTTTACTGGCTAAAATCTCCCTCACAGACAGTGCTGTGTGAGATGGAGCATTGTCATGATGCAAGAACTCCTTCGGAACCATTTTTTGCATACAACTTTCTCATGCCAAGATTTTCAGCTAAAGATTTTCTTAGCTGTTTCTCTGTCAATGTTTACTTGGTCTGCTATGCTTCTTATAGTCAGCCAATGATTTTGATGTGCAATTCTACAAATTTTTGCAATGTTTTTGTCAGTTCTGCTTGTATTGGCCATCCTGATTTCTCTTTACTAGTGACGTTTTCTCCTCTCTCAGCAGAAAGTTTCACTTGTACACTGCCATTTTCTTCATAGCACTATCCCCATAAGCTAAGTTTAAAAAGAAATTTAATGTTTGTTTGTTGCTGTAATTCAAACTCTGACATTCTCATGACGACATACAAAAACATGCAACAATAATGAATGCCACTCAGCAAGACACCGCCACACGTTGACATGAACACAACTGTGAGACACTGATAGATATACCAAGATTATGAAACCTTACTGAGTTATTTGTGCAATGCTGCCAATATCAGCATACAGTGGTCAGTTCGTGAACTTAATTGTCATATCTCATATATCTGCCTATACCACACATTTTGAGTATTGTGGCTGTGTCAGTCTTGCAATTCCTTGCAGTAATTTCTCTCCCTTTTAAAAATAGAATAACTTTAGCTTCTTTGCCTTATCATATAAAATTCTAGAATAATCTTATCTATATATACAAAGAAATCATACTGGAAAATTTTTATCAAAATTATGTTAAACCTATGTATCAGTTTGAGGGAGAACTGACATTTTTACTCTGAGTCTTCCTATACATGAACACTTTGCTCCTCCATTAATTTCTGTTGTCTTTTATTTCTTTCACCAGCATTTTGTAGTTTTTAATATAGGTGTCCTATATTTGTTTTCTTAGATTTACAATTAAGTATTTAATCTCTCTCTCTTTTTAGTACTTTTACATGGTATTATAGCTTACATTTCTTTTAATGTGTTAATTGCCACTGTTGCTTTTTGGATGTTTAGCTTATATACTGTGACCTTGTTGAATTTATTTATTAGTATAGAAGTAATTTTGTAGAGTTTTTGGAATTTGCTATGTGGATCCTAATGCCATTTACAAATAGGATAGTATTATTTTTTCTTTCCAATCTGTATGCCCTTTATTTATTTACTTTTTTCTTGACAGATTGCACTGACTAGAAATTCCAGTGGATTGAATATCATTGATGAAAGTGGACGTCCTTTCTTTGTTCCTAATTTTATGTGAAATTATTTAGAATTATTTCATTTTAAGCACTGCATATGATGTTAGCTGTAGGTATTTTTTAAAAGATGTTGAAAGTACTCTTTATCAAGAACTGGGTACAGGATTCTGAGTCAATCAATAATAATTTTCTTTCAGCATTTTGAAAAAACATTGTACCACTTCCTTCTTGAGTCCATGGTTGCTGATGAGAAATACACTGTCATCTGAATTGTTTTTTCTCTTCTAAGTAATATGCCATTTGTCTCTGACTGCTTTCAAGATTTTCTTTAGTTTTCGGAAGTTTGACCATGATGTGTCTTAAAGTTGATTTGTTTGTTTGTTTTCCTGTTTGTGGTCATTTCAGCTTCTTGAATCTATAGGCTTTTTTTTGGGTCATATTTAGAAAATATTTTGACATTTTTTGATACTTTTTAAACCGTATCTTTTTCTTTTTCTTCTGGGACTCTGATGACAAGACCCTTTTCTATAATTCCACAGGTACCTGAGACTGTTCATTTTTTTCAGTCTGCTTTCTCTCTTGATTGGTTAATTTCTATTGTTCTGTTCAAGTTCACTGATTCTCTCCTCTGTCTTCTTTGTTCTATTGTTGAGTGTTTTATGTCAGTTACTTTGTTCTTTTAGTTCTAAAATTTCCATTTGATTCTTCTTTTTATCTTTTTTTGCTAAGATTTTTTATTTATTAATTTTTTCCAAGCATGTTTGTGATGTTTATTGCAGCAGATTTATGATGGCTGCATTAAAATTTTTGTCACATAATTCTAACATCTGTATCATCTCGGGCAGTATCTGATGATTATCTTTTCTCATTTAGTTCAAATTCTTCATTGTTCTTAGTATAACAAGTTAATTTTTATTGAAATCTGGACACTTTGGGTACTTATAAGATTCTAGATCTTATTTAAATCTTATTTTAGAAGGCCTCTGACCGCACTCTGGTGCATGAAGAAAGAGGGTTGCTACCTCCTTATCACCAGGTGGGGGCAGAAGTCCAGGTTTTCCACTCTGCCTCCACTGACAGACACCCAGAAGGTGAGGGGATCTTTGTTATGACTCAATGGGGGCAAACTGCAGGGTCCAAATATAACTTCCTCTGGTTCTGTGGGCAAGGGTGTCCTTGTCTCAGGGGAGGGAGGCCTGGACCTTCTGTTCCAACCTGGCTTCCATGGAATACTAGGCTCTTCACTTGGTCTTGGTTGTCAAAGTTAAGAATAGAGCTGCAATTTCTTTCTGTGGTATTTTGCTGAATGGGGTAGTTATTAACTAAGAGTTTGTTTTGTTTTGTTTTATTTTGTTTGCTTGTTTGTTTGTTTTGTCTATGATCATTGGTGTTTTGGGGTAACACTTTTTCCTTATCCAGACTGGGATATTTGAAATAAATAGAAATCCCAGGGAACTTACTACCTGTGTTCTTCAAGTCCCAAGGTCCTCAATTTGCCTGCCTTTCTCTCTCTGCTTTTCAGATATTCTTAATTTACTGAATCTATAATGCCAGGTTTTTAGCTAAACTTAGAGAAATAGGGAAAAGTATGTCTACTCCATCTTCCTGGAACAGAAGTCACAGCAGGTAGGTTTTATTCAATCCTTAAATATCCTTATAAATCTGCAGATCAAAAGACAATACATGATTTCAATTTTCCAGAGGGAAAAATTGAGATACTTAGAGGTAATTTACCTGATCAAAGTTACCCAGAAATACAGACTTGGCTTCAAGTAAAGCCTTGGAATTTCAAATAGTTATTATCTTACTTTTCTTTTTTCTCTCTATGTTTATTAAAAAGGAAAAAAAAAAAACTGGTTGGTACGGGGAGGGAAAGGAATAGTTACCCAAGAAAAGAATAATAGAACTACTTTTTGGCTTGGAATCAGTAACTGCTTAAAATTACTAAAGTAGAACAATTCAGGGGCTTTTTTATCAAGCTTTGAAATGTGGTTAATTTTCAAAAATTGATTATATAATCTTCTCAGTTACTCTTTTATATCTTATCTTATAAATGAATGAATGACTTCAGTTATGTATACTGTGTCTTGAAACTTAAGTATCGGAGTGCATATTTAGAAATCACTGTTACTCTTAATTAAAGATGTACACAAAAACAGGAAGAATAGAGAAAAATGATTGATTCTCTTGCAGGTTGTACAACTTTCATAGAACACCTTTGGTCCTATAAATTCTCTAGATTGCTTAGTATTCAAAAAAATTTTTTTAGACTTCTCCTCTAAAACTCATTGTCTGGAGTTCTTGAAAGGTTTCCAACATTACAGAGGCAATGAGGAGATCAGGAAATTAACTCGCTAAGCAAATTTTCCTAATTCTAATATATTTCCTAATAGATCATTTGCAGGTCCTCTTTCTCTATTTTAGTTTTGATCATTAACACCTCTCTTTAAATCTTGCTAAGTCTAAAATCAAGAGAGGGAAAAAGATGGAAAAACCCTGTTAAGGATAAGTAAACCGGCCTTCTCATTTGTTCCTTTTGGTTTTTTTTTTGTTTTTTTGAGTTGGAGTCTCACTCTGTTGCCCAGACTGGAGTGCAGTGGCCGCTCCAGGCCACCACAGCCTCGCCTGCTGGGCTCCGGCGATCCTTCCCCCTCAGCCTTCCCAGTAGCCGGAATTACAGGCATGTGCTACCATGCCCGGCTGATTTTTTATTTATTTATTGTAGAGATGAGGTCTCGCTGCCCAGGCGGGTCTCGAACCCGCGGGCTCAGGCAATCTACTCACCTCAGCCTCCCAAAGGCGCGGGATTACAGGCTGAGCTACCGAGCAGGGCTTCATTTGTTCCTTTTATGGCCATTTTAATTCATCTAGTTTGCATGGGTTCAGACCTGGCCTATATTGCAGGAGGAAAGCGTGGGCAAAAGGGCATGATTTCTTACAAAGAGTATGGAGGCCTGCAGAGGGTTGTTGCCAGAGCAGAACGAGGTAAGGGTGTTGTCATTCCATTGGAAAACTCTTTTTATCTACAGGAAGAGTCAAGAATTACTACCATCCTGGATTTACCCAGGGATGTGGGGTTCTGTCTTAAGGTTTAGGGATCTAGTGAAGCACTTCTGTCGTTGATCCTACTTCCTGGTCTTCCCACAAAACTCAACACGGGAAAAATACCTCTTTAAAGGCAGCAATCTCTAGGCCACTGTAACTATTTTCACAGGAGGGATTTTTTTTTTGAAGTTGCATTTTCTCAGCTGCAGAACTGATTTAGCTGAAGCTTTCAAAGTTATCTCAGGTGGTGCCAGAAGCTCTTTTGTTACCTTCATTGCCAGGGACAGCAATGAGCCTTGATCCCCCACATTTTCTTTGTCTGAAGCATAGACCATTTTCTTCTTGGGAAAAGGAAAAATGGATAATGATATCTGTATCTGTCTCCTGTTTTACTTTATTTTTTTTTCCTCCCAAGCAGCCTTCTGCTGTGAAAAAAAGGCAGCCACGTATAACTAACTGCAGGAAAGAAAACTTCCATCCCATGAGCTTGGCAGGAGGGTGTTTAGGAGCAACCAAGACATCTCAGTTACTATTTGCAGTCATTTCCACGAGGCTAATTGTCACCTCCAGAAATCAGCGCAGAAGAAATAAATGCATTTTCTTTTGATAAGACAAAGGAACCGAGGAAATGGGGGCTGGAGATTAGCCCTTTCACAGGAACTGACTGGGCCTCTGGTAGGCATCTGAGTCCTGCTTCCCAGCAGATAAATTAGATAGACTGTCCACACAGAATTTACATTAGCACTGACTGCTGTGAGGATGGCCCACTGTTCTCTTGAAATCCAGGAAAGTTGCTTCATTAGGGTATCAGGACTGGCAAGTGCCAGGAGTCCCAAATCTGATTGGATTTTATGTTCTACAGTTCTCCATTTGATGTTTCCTTTTTTGTTTGGAGATAATGGTGTCTTTCCAGATTCATCATTCTAGGTGAATGTATGGAATTCAGGAAGGCATCTGTCCAACTTCTTCCCCCTGTCTCTCTCCAGAACTCAGAACTACTGCTGACTGAAGAAAGAGTAAGAAAGTCTTAGAAAGATATAAAAATATTTCAAAACAAACTTCTTAGAAATTAATTGCAAGTCTTTTGAATTTGGAATCCTGTGCTTTTATGCTTTCAAGTGAATCAGATGATATCGTGTCAATAAAAGAGTATCTCATTTTAACTTATTTCTATATCTCAGTTGAAATTTGAATATAATCTGAATCATACCACACATCTTTAAAATAAAAAATTAATTTAAAAATAAATAAATAAATTTGAGTATACTTTATGTCGTTTTTCTCATGCCACTTAACCTCGTTCCATACAAGAAGGCATGCTTAAGAGTTTGTAAAGAATAACATAATTTACTTCTATGTTCAAGCATTCAGCAATCCTTGTGTATAACACTCCTAATTGCAAAATTTTGTGCATGCAGAAAGAAGATCCCTCCATCTTAACTACTTATGTCTCAGTAGGTCATTGTACTGATCTCTTACCAATAATCACAAGGAAAGGAACTTTTGTTTATAACATTGCAGTTTTAAAAAAGCAGGTGTTCTGGGGTGGCCATGAGTGTGCCAGTGTGAGTGAGACTCCAACTCAAAAAAAAAAAGCAGGTTTTATATCACTTATTTATTTTCAGCTTTCAGAATCTATTGAGAGTTTTAAATAGTGAAAGGAAAGACTCAAAAATTGATAGTTGTGCCCGGAGCAAGTAATGAGTTAGAACTGTTCCCTGGCTATGGAAGATGTTATTCAAAATTCAACAAATATTTATAGCATCCCTGTCATGTACTGGGTGGTATTATAGGCTTTGGGAATTTAGTAGTAAATAAAAACAAAGTCACTATTTTCAGAAACTTCCAGGGTTTCCCTCTCTTTCAGATACCCACTGTTCCTTTGTATTCATAACGCTGAACATCCACATTACCTGGAACTTTAGAAATGCAGTAACTCAGACTCCACCACAAATCTCCTGAATCAGAATCTGTGTTTTATTGGGATTCCTAGAGTACTCATGTAGACATGAAATCCTGTGAAGTTTGCCAGAGGTCAGTTTAAGAACCCAGGCTGTAGTCAACCATATATGACATTCCTCTGAGCACAGAAACTGCTCAGAAGAGGGTATACTTTCAAGGGGATTCTGGCAAAGGAAATTCTTATCTCTATAGGGAGACCCACAGAAAGGACTGATCTTTTTCTGTGTCCATCTGCTGTGCTGTCCTGGCATGATATCTGAAACTGCTGCCATCTGAGGATGAAGGGGACGCTGGGCAGTGGCAAGGGCAATAAGGGAACACAGAGCAGAAGCTAGATTATACTGTACCTGATCCCCATTCTCCCCCTGGACTTTGTAAGTTACAGAAGCCAAAACATCTCCTAACATCCTAACTGATACACTTGCATAGGCTGTTTCCTAGCTCATATGTCAAAACACAATATGCATATGGAAAGGTCCATATGTCAAAATACAATATACTCCAGAGTGGGTAAATGTAGCCAGATTGGGCAACATGTCAGCCTGGGGACCACCATAACTGCTGCCTGCCAAGGGGGAGAAATGAGACACAGTTCTGCAACATCTCTGGGAAGCAAGGTGGAAGAGAAGAACAGCATTATTTTGCTGGGAGAGATGAAACAGTGGTGAGTCATAAAGATATATAGGTGCTTGAGTTGATGTGAAAGAGAGAGGGAAGAAGCCCTCAGATTCTAGAAATGGGATCTGCAGGATATGGCGTCAGGCAGAATCAGTCTTCCTGTTCCCTGCCGGCCTTTTGTCACCTCACTTACCCTCACTTTGTTTCTCCCCTCCCTAAGCAAATCAGTCATCCTCTGTGTCTTCCTGTTCCATGCCCTCTCCTTTCTCTTCTACTTACTTCCCCTTCTACCTCATCCCATTGCTTTTTTCTAGTTTCATATGATAGAGTTGCAAGGCAGTAATGGGTATGAGAACTTGTTTTAAGAAAGGACTTATTATTATTATTATTTTTAAGAGTCTGTGTCTTGCTTTGTCATCCAGGCAGTGGCATGATCAGAGCTTACTGTAGTCTCGACATTCTGGGCTCAGGCAATCTTCTCACCTCAGCCTCCCAAGTAGCTGGGACTTCATGTGTGCACTATCACACCAGGCTATTTATTTTAGTTGTATTTTTTTATAGAGACAGGGTCTGTCTATGTTGCCCGGGCTCTCTCAAATTCCTGGCCTCAAGTGATCCTCCTGCCTTGACTTCCCAAAGTGCTAAAATGTATGAGTGAGCCACTACGTCTAGCCCATCACTTAAATGACTTATCCCGGCATCAACCTAATAAAAGGGAGAGGATTCTAGTGTGGACTCTTATCTTTATACAACAGCTGTTTCCACTGCCATCAAATAGGGCTATCCTAGGGATATAAAATAACTTTGACTACTACCATTTACATGCCAGGTTCTGCACTCTCTACTTGAAATGCCACATTTGTTTTAATCCTCTCAGCTGTCAAGTAAATAACTGATTTATACACATTTTTCATTTGAGGAATTGAAGTCTAGAATGGTTAAGGATTCTTATCCACAATTACTAAGGAGGAAACAGAGATTTGAAACTCATTCCTAGATGGTGCTTAGGCCTTGGTTATCTAACTGTTACTTATATTCACAAGAAGGCTGTTGTTTGAAAGATTATAAGAGCCTGTCAAAGGGCTTTAGGTGCTAGGGTCTGGTGACACATTCATGATCTCTGAATGTGTGTTAGCTAGGTCAGTTCACATTCACGGGTGGATTTTTCCAAGATGGTGGCTCTAATTGCTTTAATGCAGCAGGCTTGCTTACAATTTCACTGTTACTGTGATTCTTTAAGCATCTCTATGCTTTGCTACTTTAATCTGAAATACAGCTATTGGTCCAATAAAGACTCTTATAGATAATTTAATATCAGCTGCTTTTTTGATATCTGAGGAATATAAGACTCAGCTAGATGAACCAACACACTGGAATTTGTGGCCTATAGGCTTTGGAGTCAGAACCAGAATCTAGCTATCTTAGTTAACTTAATTCCGTGATATAGGTATAATATAATTTTATTATATGTATACATAAATGATTAAGTTACCTTAATATTATAATTAAGTTATTTAAATTCACATATGTGTGTATATATATACACACATACACACAGAATCATACTTTATTAATACTATTTAATCAGATTTTCCAAACTTTAGGTAAATTTTTGATTTTTATTTTATTTCATAACAAAGGGATATTCTAGGTTTCATCTCCTCAACAGACCATTTGCTGGGGTTTCAAAGATACACAGTTTTCTTGAGGCAAGGATTTCAAATCGAAGAAGAAAGGAGCATGGAAAATTCTGTCCAAAGGAAGCAATGATATTAATGAACAAAATTGGGAAAAACAACCATTTCAAAGCTCTTAAAATAAATCTACCAAAGACATAAAATATATATGGAAGAATTTGTTTAAAAATTTCTACTGAACCTTGGGAAAGAACTGTGAAAACTGATGGCATTTTAGCCTGAGATATTCTCATTCATCCCATGCACATGACTGATTGCAGTCTGTGCAGAAGTTCTACTAGGACATGGCAAGTCAAGAAAATCAAGCCGGGCTCGGTGGCTCAGCCTGTAATCCCGTGCCTTTGGGAGGCTGAGGTGAGTGAATTGCCTGAGCCCGCGGGTTCGAGACCCGCCTGGGCAGGCGAAACCTCATCTCTACAATAAATCAAAAAATCAGCCGGGCGTGGTAGCGCATGCCTGTAATTCCGGCTACTTGGAAGGCTGAGGCGGAAGGATCGCCGGAACCCAGCAGGTCGAGGCTGCGGTGGCTGGGAGCGGCCACTGCACTCCAGTCTGGGCGACAGAGTGAGACTCCAACTCAAAAAAAAAAAAAAAAGAAAGAAAGAAAATCAGTAACTTCACTGATGGAAGAGATTGGCTTGATTTGAAAAAGAGTGCAGATAAAACATCCCAGCCACAAGTGTTACTGAAAACAGTATGATCTCATGACAAACAAACAAGGAAGACCATCATTGCAACCATCTGAAGTTGTAATCCTGATAAGATTAAAAAAAATTAACAAGAAGAGCTAGGGAATGAGACATTTATAGTGGTCTTTGACAAGCTCCAAGGTAGCTTTGGGCTTCTAAGTGACTAGGTGCATGTGCAAAGTTATGTATACACTCAAGAGAGACTGGAAATGTCCCTAGCTATGTACTCATTCTGATTGACTTGTAAGGCTTTGCACACACAGAAAATAAAAGCCATGAACCATCTGAACTTTAAATGCATTTTTAAATCACACACAGTTCTACCATCAAATATTACTGGTTCAAAGCATTTGAGCACAACTTCTGACCAATAATTGGCTGATCACTAGGCTATGCTAACAGAAGGGCAATCCCTAGGAAGCCAGGCTCAATTAATAAAAGCTAAAGCAACAACAACCTGAGCAAAGACATTAGAGGCTACATACCATGAGGAAGGCAGACTCTGCATAATTATTTCATACAAATTATTAAAAAAACCAAAAAGCAGCAACAAAAATTAAAAAAAGAGAAATCCTGAGTTGCTATATTATCTAAAATGTTCAGTTTTCAACAAAAAAAATGCCATTTCTTACTATTTGTGAAGGGTCAGGGTCCAGTTGTTAAATTCAGTGAAAACTTCCAAGCAGAAGTAAAAACAACATTCCAACAAGTAAATGCAACTTTTAAGGAATTAAAGAATAGCATAAAAACAATTATTACTTAAACAAAGAGTCTTAATAAGGAGATAGAAATTATAAAAAATAGCTAAGTAGAAATTCTTTATTTGAAAAGTAATATAACTGAAGTGAAGAATTATTACAGTGACTGAACAGCAGATTTCAGATCACAAAAGAATCAGTAAACTTAAAGATAGACCAATAGAAATTATTTAAGGTCAATTAACAGAAAGAAAAAAAACTTAAAGAAAAATGAGGTGTCTGAGAAATTATTTCTAAGATGGTCAATTAATCATGTGGAGTACTATCAATCATACCAACTTTCAATCATACTTACAGAGGATACTGACATATGCATGTTAGGAGTCTCAAAAGGTGAGGAAAGAGTAAAGGTTAGAAAAAATATGAAGAATTATTAGCTACATTCTTTCCAAATTTGATGAAAAACAAATCTACAGATTCAATAAACTCAGTGACTCCAAGTAGGATAGTAATACATAATCAGAGCCACACCTAGACACATCATAGTCAAACTGTTGAAAACCAAAGACAAAGAAAATCTTTCTTAAAAGAATAAGAGAAAATTGACTCACCATATAGAAGGAAACAACAACATGATTTACAGCTGACTTCTTATTCAAAACAAAAGAGACCAGAAGCACTAGGGATGACATATTGAAAAATGCTGAAATATGCCTGTTAACTAAGAATTCTAAATCCATTAAAACTATTTTTCAGCATTGAAGATGAAATAAAGACATTTTCAGATAAACAAATGATGAGTGAATTTGTTGCTAGCTGACCTAACAAGTTCTTCAGATTAAAAGGAAATTATTTTAATATGGTAACTAGAATCCATGTGAAGAAATAAAGAACACTGCAAAATACAAATATATAGACAAATGCATAAGACATTATAAATATATAATGATTATATATTTATGTATTATAAAGATATATATGTATGTCTCCTCTTTCTTCTCTTTGCTAGTTTAACATATGTAAGATAACAAATACTCTTTAACACAGAAAAGCCTAGACTCAGATGACTTCACTGGTAAATTTGATCAAATACTTAAATAACAAATGTTACCAATCCTTCACAAACTCTTCCGAAAAATATAGGAGGAAACACTTTTCAACTCATTCTAAGAGGCCCTTATTACTCTGATACTAAAGCCAAATAAAGGTATCATAAGAAAACAACTCTACAGACCAATATCTTAAGACTATAGATAAAATGTTCCAAAATATTAGCAAATCAAATTCAGCAACATAAATAATTATATACCATGACCAAGTGGCATTTGTTCTACAAAACAAGGTTAAATATCTGAAAATTAATGTAATGTACCATCTAAATTAAAGACAAAACTACATAATTATCTAAATAGAGAAAATATTTGACAAAATCCAAAACTCAAAACAATCTAGGATAGGATGGCAAAGGGTATCTAGAAGAAAAAAAACCCTCACAATTAACATTGTACTTAATGGTGGCATGCAATACTTTGCTCTCAGATCAGGAACAAAGCTAGGATGTCTACTTTCATCATTTCTATGCAGCACTGTACTATGGTGTAATAAGGCAAGTGAATGAATGAATAAAAAAACGAACAAGCAAATAAAACTAATGGTACCCAGAATGAAAAGGAATAAATAAAACTGTACTTGAAGAGTAACATGATCTTTATTAGAATATGATAAGGAATCCTCCAACAAACAGACAAAAGTACTAGGACTAATAAGTGAGTTCAGCAAAGTGACAAAACAGTAGGCCAAAATGAGATAGGGATCTGGCAGTTCTAATTTCCCCAAACAGGTCACAAGGCCTGGACCTTACTGACAACACAGGATGCCATGAGGAGACTGGCCAAATCCATGCTAGACTAAATAAATCAAAGATGGTGTCCAAAGCGACCTCTGTTTGGCCTTTTTGCTCATTACATGCTAGTTATAATGCATTAGCATGCTACAAGACACTCCTACTAGCACCTTGACAGTTTATAATTACCATGGCAACTCGAGGAATTTACTCTATATGGTCTAAAAGTGAGAGGAAACTTCGATTCTGAGAACTTCCCACCTCTTTCTTGGAAACTTCATGAGTAATCTATACCTTGCTTAGCATAAAATCAAGAGACATCTATAAAAAATAAAACCCCAGGGATGTATGACTGTTGTTCTTCCAGTCCAAGCTCCTCGGCTTATGGATCAGTCTGTTCTCTGTCATTTCAGTAAACTTGTTTTCATTTTCTAATCAAAACCCCAGCGTTGCAGGTGGGCAGCTCTGTGGATGGATCAGTTTCTTTAATAAACTTTTTTTTTTGGTCTCTTTTAACTTCTGCTTGAATTCCTTCCTGGGCAAAGCCAAGAACCCACTTGTTTGCTCAGGCCGAACCCTAATTCCAGAGTTCACTTGCGTCTTCTTTGTTGGTAAATTGGTCCCCCAGCCTGTATCAAACATACCAAAATAAATTATATCTCTTTATATAATCAGTGAACAACCCAAGCATAAAGCCAAGAAGACAACTCCATTCATATAGAATACAATATTCACAAAGAATAGCATCAAAAAGAATAAAATACTTAGAAAACATTTTAAAAATAAGTTCAAGACTTGTACACTGAAAATGTTAAAATATTAATGAGAAAAATGTAAGCAGATCTTAATAAGTGGATTCATGATTGGAAGATTCAATATTATTAACATAACAATTCTCCTCAAATTGATCTATAGGTGCAACACAATCCCTATCAAAATCCCAGAAGGCATTCTTTTTAAAAAGGACAAGCTAAATCATATATGGAAATGGAAAGGACCCCAGATAACTAGAAAGATTTTGGAAACAAAGGTGAAAGATGTAGACTTTTCAACTTTAAACTCACAATACTACTACAATAATAACTACAGTAATCAAGATAGCTTGGAAGCAAGATAAGGATAGAGGTAGATAAAAAGAATGGAATTATAAGTCAATAAATAAAGTAATATTTATGACAAATTTATTTTTGACAAAGCTACTATGGTAACCCAATGGGGGAAAGTATTATCTTTTCAACAAATGGTGCTGAGAGAATTGGCTATAAAAAAAGAATTTATTTTATTTTATTTTTAATTTATATATTTTTTCCCCTCACACCCTGAATAAAAGTAACTCAAAATTTATTACATAACTAAATGCAAAAGATAAAGCCTTAAACTTTCCAAAAGAAAATATATAAGAAACTTTCATAGTCTTGGGATAGACAGAGTTCTTAGATATGACACTAAATGATCGATCCTTAAAATACAAATCTTATGAAATGGGCTTCATCCAATGATTAGTAACGTTGACCGTCTTTTCTTGTGCTTATTGGCCATCTGTATATCTTTGGAAAAATATCTATTGAAATCCTTTGACCATTTTGGAATTGGGTTTTTTGTTGTTGTTGTTTACTTTTAAGAGTTCTCTATATATTCTAGATAGTAATTACTTATCTGATATTTGATTTGCAAGTATTTTCTCCCATCCTATGAATCACTGTTTTACTTTGTCTGTAGTGTCTTTTGATACACAAATTAAAAAAAAATTCAAGGACAATTTGTTCCTTCTTTTATTGTCTGTGCCTTTGGTGTCATATCCAGTAAGTCACTAATAAACCCTGTGTCATGAAGTTTTGTCTTATGCTTTCTTCTAACAATAGCTTTAGGTCTTACATTTAGGTCTTTAATTCCTTTGAATTAATTTTTGTATATGGTGTTAGGTAAGGGTCCAATTTTAATCCCTTCTCAAAGACTTTTATGTGGATGTTTATAGTAGCAGTACACATAATAGCCCAAATGTGGAAACCATCCAAGTGCATGTCAGCTATTGAGCAGATAAACAAAATGTGGTATATTCATACAATAGGATATTATTCAACAATAAAATGAACTACTGATACAGATTAATTTTTTTAAAAAAGTATGCTAAATGAAAGAAGCCAGAGGCAAAATACTATATATACACTAAAAAAACTATATATATATATAAATATATGCATAAAATATTGTGTGTGTATATATATATATATATGATTTTATATATGTAAATATGTATTATTTATGCCCCAGTAAAAGGAACTCCATGGGATTAGAAAGCAGATCAGTAGTTGGTTGTAGAGACTGACTACAAATGGGCATGAGGTAAGGGATCATTCTGGGGTGATGATAATGTCCCAACACTGGATTTTGATGATGGTTACACACTTCTATAAGTGTATTAAAATTCTTTAAATTATTTAAAGTGGGAAAATTATGGTATGTAAGTTAGATTTTAATACAACTCTTGTAACTCAATACAAAAAAAGTTGTATCAAAAATGATGTGTGTATATACATGTATGTGTATGTGCATGTATATATATGAATACGAAGTCTGACAATTAAGTCCGTGAACTTGCCACTGTGTGCTTACATTGGTAGCACTGTACAAACAACTCAGTAAGGTTTCATAACCTTGGTATATCAGTGTCTCACAGCTGTGTTCATGTCACTGTGTGGCAGTGTCTTGATGAGTGGCAATCATTATTGTTGTTGCATGTTTTTGTGTGCCATCACAAGAATGGCTGAGCTTGAATTAGGGCAATGAACAAACATTAAATTTCTTGTTAAGCTTGGCAATGGTGGAAGTGAAATAAAGGACACGTTAGTCCAAGTTTATGGTGATAATGCCTTGAAGAAAGCAGCAGTGTACAAATGGATTAAATGTTTTTCTAAGGAGAGAGAAAGCATCATTGATGAAGAAAGGTCAGGATGGCTAGTAACAAGCAGAACTGATGAAAACATTGCAACAATTCATCAAATTGTGCATTGAAATTATTGACTGACTGTGGGAAGCATAGAAGATGAAATAAGCATTGCTAAAGAAACAATTAGGAAAATCTTAACTGAAAATCCTGGCATGAGAAAGGTGTGTGCAAAAATGGTTCTGAAGGAGCTCTTATACCATGACAATGCACCATCTCACACAGCACTGTCTGTGAGGGAGTTTCTAGCTAGTAAACAAATAATTATATTGGAATAACCTCCCTACTCACCTGATCTGGCACTGAGTGACTTTTTTCTTTACCCAAAGATAAAAGAAATATGGAAAGAAAGACATTTTGATGACATTTAGGACATCAAGGGTAATATGACAACAGGTCTGATGGCCATTCTGGAAAAAGTTCCAAAATTGCTTTGATGGATGGACTAGGTGCTGGTGTCAACGCATAGCTTCCCAAAGGCAGTACTGTGAAGGTGATTATAGTAACATTTGGCAATGAGGTCTGTAGCACTTTTTCTAGAATGTGTTTGCAAACTTAATTGTCAGATTTCATTCATGCCAGCCTTGCTGTGAACCTTTTGGTCAATATTGAAATGGTGTTCCAGAAACAAGGCTACTTTTGTTGATTAAAAGTCAACAAACGTTCCCTGTCTTTTGAAAATGTACAATGTGTCATATACTGTGTATTTCTAAACAGTTGTAAGCTGCTTTAGGTACTTGTTTCTTCTATGTATTTGCTATCACCTTCCTATGGTCCCCCCAGGAATCCACAAACAGTTGGAGCTCAGTCAATGTTGACTGACACCCCTGAAAGAGCCTGTTGTCCCCTCCCAGTGGGGGGAGAACTACTCATAATCCTTTCTCAACCTAAATTCTTGTGGGAGGAGAAGGAGGGCAAAGAGCCATGTATCTGATCAGGACTGAGCCTCTCACAGGGGCCAGCAGAGACCATTCCGGTCTGTAACTACAATTGTCACACATTCTTACTCTAAAAGGGGCTTTCAGAGGTCACCTGGCTGAGTTCACTATTTCCCAGCTGGTGACCACCTGTCTTAGTGACTTTAACACTCCAGATTCAAAATAGTAAAAATCCGTGCTCTTACTTCTCTGGCTCAAGGCAAGGTTTACAGATTTAAAGGTCCCTGGGTTCTCTGGGTAAGGATTTCTCACTGTGAATATAAAGGATTCTTATCATTACCAAAACATTCTGAAAACAATGCTGTTCCTGGCATTTGACCCAATTTCATATCTGCACACAAGATAACTATGTGCTACAGCTTGACTATCTAATGTTTTCTAGGTTCCAAAAAGCAAGAAAGTGGTAAATAAGGGGATATTACAAATGGAGTTTCTCTGTAGCCTCACAATTTGGCTTCTGAAAACACCATAAACAAAAAACCTAAGTGAAAGAAGCCTGTAAAATCTACATTGTCCCTACTTTCCTCCTCCCTGATTCCTCAAAGTCCTCAGGCTTAAAGACCCCAGGGAACTGGCAGGTGTAGATTTCCATGGAAACCAACCTTAAAAGAATGAAAACCCAAGGAGAGAATCGTGTGAAGTGCCCTCACTCCTGTGTCATTTCCTTGCCAACAGTTTTCAAGGTCAACCTGGCTTATTTCATGAAATTAGAGGCCCTGCTGTCAAGATTTCCCCAGGCAAGGAGGGTTTGCTCGGCTAAATTCACAGACTATGGTTGTTTCTGCTTCTAGAAGAACAACTCTCACTATTCTGCCTGGTTTTCAAACACCTTTTATTCTGGCCTCATTCTAATTAACTAGAGCCATACCTTTTTTTTCCTTCCCCCTTTTATATTTAGATTGTGTGTGCTTACTTTAAATTATCCATTGAAAAATTTAAAACCACACACAAAGAGTAATATATGTATACATAGTATATATGAATATGCATGGTTTAAAAAAATTCTAACAGTATAGAAAAGAAAAAAAAATTTAAAAGAAAACTTCTACAAGTCCCTCTCGACAAAGCCAAATGGGTGTCTTAGGAGTTAGTGTGATTCCTCCAGTGCTGGCCTGAGAAACAATCATACTAATGTGTGTCAGGGTGGAGAAATAGACCTCAATTTTAGAAAATCTCTAGGCTTGGAATCTATTTGGGAACTCTTCTGTACGTTACTTTTTTAATTTAATAAAAACATAGTTCAGAAGACTTTCTTTATCTACTCACAGACCCAACTCATGCAGTCCATCAGTGGTCCACAAACTTGAGAGCACATCAGAATCCCCTGGAGAACTTGGCAATCCTCAGATGGTCAGGTGCTACCCTCCAGAACTCCTGATTTAGTAGGTCTGGGGTAAGGTCCAAGAATGTGCATTTCTAACCAGCTCTCAGATGCTGCTAATGCTGGTTGGTGTGTTACTCTTTAGGTAATATTACCCTTTAGGTAGTGCTGTGATAGACTGCTCCAGGCAGATTTAGAGATCTGTCTCAGCTATTGTAACATGTCATAATTTGAATCTATACTCTTTAACCAATTCCATATTGAGGGGCACTGAAATTCTTTCCAATATCTCATTGATATCCTCACAACAACCTTAAAATGGAATAATAAGAATTGCCACCATTTGTGAATACTTAAAGTGAACCAAGTACTATCCTGAAAGTTTCAGAGAAATTAAGTAATGTGATTAAGGTCATCCAACAAATCAGTAGTAGAGGCTGGGAATATAAGGACAATTCATGATTCCAGAGCCCATGCTCTTTCCAGAGTTTCAGTCCACAAAAAACTTACAGGTTAGTGGAAAAATTAAATGAATATGAATAGAAATAATATCATCCACAAGAAAGGCAGTGGAAAGAAGTTGGTTTAATAAAAGAAGGAGTGGGATGTGGTGGCTCACTCCTGTAATCCTAGCACTTTGGGAGGTTGGGTTGGGATCAACTGAAGCCATACTGTACAACTTTACTTCAGACCAGGTCCTATGTTTAGAAGTACTTCCTTTTGTTTTAATTACCTAGTGTGACAATTTCAAAATTTTTAATGTTTTAAACATCCCCATATTTTCATTTTACATTAGGCCCCACAAGTTACATAGCCATGCCTGGAAGGGTTAATTTACTCTTCAACCTTCAGCCAGCCCAGACCTTTAGTAATAATATCTTAACAACTACTACTGCTGTATCTTCATTTAGGGGAAGCATTCATTTTAACACACACACACACACACACACACACACGTATTCTATGCTGTTTCATTTTAAATCTCTCAAAGCTCAACACTCTTGGGCTGATTTTTCTACCTTGAATACATTCAGAGAGATATTCACTTGTCAAGAATAAACTTTTGAAAGATAAATCTGAAGAAAGATCGTACCATGCACAACTTTTCAAAATCAGGCAGAAATTTTTTTTTGTGTGTGGGGGGGGTTGGTATAAGGAAGGGTTAATCATTTGTTATTCTGCATCTTCTACTCCATATTGGTTTGTTAACATTTTGTCATCTTAACTATAGTTTCCAGCCTCTGAAATTTATTTATCTTATATAAAACAGTAATTCTGAAATTTTGCTACATTAGCTAATTTTCATCTATTTCCCAAAGAGAAAGAATTATTTCTACTTTTATACACTGAGGCTGGAAAAATTCCATTGTGAACACTGGGCACATCAACTGTGCCTCGGGGGAGTGTTGCCTTGTGTATTACATATTTCACGCCGTAACAATGTTATCCGATTTTATAATTAACATTAAATTTTTATAGGAAAAAGTACCTTGTTATACTAGTTGTTAACCTTTGGATGTATTTAAAGCTCATTTCATAAGGAGCCATGTGCTTCTTCATCACCATCTAAGTGGGCTCTGTTGCTAAGTGTTATGGGATCTGGTAATAAACGATAAACACACAATGTGTATGCCCAACACCAGGGACAGAGTTAAGGGAGCAAAGGGAGCCTTAACTCTTGAATTTCCTGACTTCTGTGGGTTTCACTTGCAATTTCAACATTCCAGTAATATTTCCCTTTCTCACACACACTTTAAAAAATTCATTCTTTTTCAGCATCCCCACTGCCTCTCCAACTCAGATAATAACTATTCAAACATTTGTACTCACTGTTCTTCTGCCCTGAGTTATACGGTTAATTCATAAAGTATTCCCACCATCACTGATGGGACCCAATGATTGAGAAAATGTTTCTGAACCATGGCTCACGGACACAAATCAATGTAGGACAAGATATGTAGTGAAAAAGTGCTGGTGAACCTAATAGGTATTATAGACACCCCCCCCAAAAAAATAAAAGGAGCTTACATAAGAATAAATTCTCTAGTTTATATTTAAAGTAAAAATAGAGGCTGTTTAAAAAATGGCCACAGAAAATCTCTTACATTATTTCTAAAGAATATGTGTACATGTGTGTTTAATATGACAACAGTTTTTACAAAAGCTAAAATTAAAGGACAGTTAAGCCAGAACAAAAGGAGATGGCAAAGATGTATCTTTAAGCAGACACTTGGCAGCCCAACCATCTGTGTTCTCATGTATCCCTGGTGGTAAAGGGAACAGATGAGAAAGGTTGAGGTGTTTGTCTTATCTTCCAGGAATTTGTGTATTTCTGGTTTACTACTAAGCATTCAAATATTAATTTATGTTGATTGCTCTGTCATGAAGATGAAGAGAAATGTCAGTTTCACGGACAGAGGGTGAGGTTTTAGAGTCTGCATGTGAGTTAAATGTGGTGCAAACCTAGACTTCTAGCATTAACTCGCATATTTGTAATGTTCATATTCAGAGAGGTAAGACGCTCTGATCGTATTATTATCCAATTTCTGAAAAGAGTAGTGACTGAATTAGATGGTGTGGTGCCTAAAGCCATGTTTTTCAAATTTCAATGAAGCTATGACTCTTCTGGCAAATCTTAAAATGTAGACTTGGTAGGTTTGAAGTAGGATCTCAGATTCTGCATTTCTGGCAAGTTCCCAAGCCATCCTGCTGCTGTTGATCTGCAGACCACACACTGGATAACCAGAGTCTGATAGCATAAGTGTTGAAAACTGGAAAAAAGAGTGGTCATGACATTTACTTTTACTTCTGCCTTTTTGTGGAATACTTTTATTTCAGTTTCTTCACCTGGAAACAGAGTCAGGGGAAGGTATATTGATAAGTTTCTTCAACAAACAGACATTCCGAGTTGGAATCAATGAACAAAATACCTTTCATGTGAAAATATTTATGTTACTCTTTATAATGTATGCATGCATGTTTTGTGCTTAACAATAGAAAAGCACAATGCTGAAACTATTAATACCTACTATCAAGGTACGAGTCTTGAGTTCAGACTTAGAATACTAAACACATGCATGTGAAAGTATCTCTTGTGCTAAAAATCAACTCCTGGTTAAAGATCTTCTGTGACTGATGTTTTCTCTTTTACCTGAAAAGAGCTCTCAACCTGAAATTTTGTAACCTTACTTAACACAACCTGCTCAGTATGTAATTATCTTTTAAATTAAAAACCAATTATTTGTGTCTAATTTAAACTCTGCAATTTAAAAGACTTGGTCCCTGGACAGGAGCTTATCTCAGTGAGACAATATAACTCATAATCTATTTAAAGAAATAACAATTGGACATGATTTATTTCCCATAAGAAATAGTGCTTTATTTCAATATACCAAGGCATTATGGCCTTAAAATTGATTTTTTTTAATGATGCAAATTCTGTATGAAACTATGATGACCTATAGTGTTGGGCACTGTCATTTTTTTCTGTAAAATAGGGCATTCCATTGGAAGTCATCTAATAATTGAAGCATCATCCTCTTCTTCTATTTTGTGAAATAATGGCTAATATTTTTCAGTAATAATGTAATTTTATTAGACTCCCTATAAACATATTATCAAATTTTGGTAATTTAAATATTCACATTTTAAAAATATTTACACTCATTTTCTTTGTATTGTAGATTTAAGTTTTCATCTCATGATAACATGAAAAATAATAGTATAAATTGTAAGGAAATTAAAATTTAAATTAACCAATGTAATAAAAATCAATAGTTCTTTCCGTCAGGGCAAAATCAACTCAGAGTCCCAGGATCTTCCCCTAGAAGAAGCTACTTTTGGATATTTGACTTCTCTAGGCTTCTTTTACTAGAAAGATAGAGACAAGGTCCCTGAGGGGTGAGATGGGAGCTAAGGGTGCTAACCTCGTGAGAATTCAGGGTGAGGCCGCTGACCAGGGTACTGAGTACTGAGAGGAGAAAATTCTTAAACATGCATCGGCCTGCCCGTTCCAGCAAATAATGAAGAAGGACAACACTTTGCACTGATCGTGCTGCTCTTTCCACTGGGACAGCACGTGCAGAGTCCAGTGGGTGGTTAATAAGGGCAGCTGCTTTTGTAGATAAAAGAACAGCAGTTTAGAGGAGAATTGCAATTTATTGTAATGCACTGTAAAGCTTCCCTGTAAGAAACACTAGTTAATATTTTGTATTTGCCCAGTTAATTTTTTAAAAAAATGTTTAAAATACATTTCAGTTCATGCCTTTTCACAATAATGCATGATCTTTCATGGGAGTGAATAGAAGCTCAGTGCAATATTTACTTGGGTGCAATTCCTTTGCTACATAGAATTAAAGAATCTCCATGGCTAACTATGATATTTTCAGGATATATCACTTGGGAATTGCATTTTCAAATGTTTCCATTTTAACACTCAGGGGTCCCAAATAGTAGTGTACTAACCGGTTTTGTTTCTTTCACATAACATGACACTTGGAAGGAGATAGTGCAGAGATGAGACGGAAGTTCCATAGCCCTACTGAGGTCTTAGGTGTTCTATCTTTCTGTTTTATATCATTAGTACATGGCTCGCCCCAGGCTGCATCAGAATTGAAAGATAGCTGCCACAGCACCAGCCATAGCACCCACTCTATAAGCAGGAAGACTGAGGAAGGGAGAAAAGACTCCTACCAGTTCAGCAGGCCCCCAGTGGTTAACTCTTCCCTATGTCCCATACAACAACATCTTATTACTCACCCTAATCTTCTAGGAAGGCCTGGGCATTTAAATTTTAGCTTTCCTCAATAACCTAGGGATTCTGTTAGTAAGAAGGAAGGGCAATATGAATATTGAGTAGGCAACTGTTAGACTCTTGGCATCAATGTTTGGTAAAAGATGACTATATGGTGTGTGCATTCTTAGAAAACACCACACAAGATGGTGTTGTCTAAAGACTGAATGGATTTCTCTTCAGGTGATCAAAGTAGCTGGACACATTCTTTACAGTTATTACAAAGGAAAGGAAGGGAGAAAACGACTGCTACAATTGTGGCAAACTGAAAGGCAAACACTTAGGTGTGGCAGTTTCACTATGTAGATGGAATTGTTCACTCCTTCAGTGCCCCCTTGTGCCCAATGTACTGTAACAGGATAATACAGTTAAATAGTCAAGGAAGAAACTGGTTCAAAAGTTCCCTCTATTTCAGCTACAATGTAACAACGTGTGGTTTTAGCTACTTGGCATTACTTTACTGTGCTAAGTGGTTCTCTTGTCAAAAGAACATTTCACTTAAATTTAAATAAGAAATTGTTAGTTTTTGTAGTTCCCTAAATTTATGCATGATCTCATTTTTGTATTTTGATATTTGGTGGATCCTCTTTGATCTACCATGCTATCTCTACCTATATGTAAGCTTAATTTAAGCCAGATGCAAAGGTTTTATTTGTTTGTTTGCTTTGTTTAACTTTGCTATAATTGTCTGAAAAGCATTGGAATATGTGTTACAAAATTTACCAGCAGTACTTTCATCCAACTATTGATAAAAATGTGTAGCAAAAATAAAGTTGCCACATGTTGTTATGTGTGGGCATCCACTGAGCACTGTGTTGGTCCTGCAGGTCTGGATTCCCCAGTGTGCCCAGGCAGGCTCCACAGAAGCAACTTTCAGAGCTGTACAAATCAACTTACCCAATTTCCTCTTTAAACAGAGGAAGAAACTGAAGTCCCAGAAGAGAAACAAATCTTCTCACAACCTCATGGACCAGAGTAAAAACTAGAACCAAAGACTCATTTAGAGTTAATGTTAACTCCAAACATCTGCCACCATTTGAAGACTCACAGGAGTAGCTGCTTACTCTAGAGTGTTGCTACACCACAGGAGGGCTGGGACTAGAGCTCAGAGTCCCTGACCTTTTATCCACTGTTCTTTGTCTGATCTATCATCACCTCATCTTCCTTCTTCCAACGAGAAGACTTGATTCATGCCAAATCTTTTTTTGGAAGAAAATGTGTCAACTGTGAATGTCGTTGGCTTACACTATCAATAGGTAAGTTGAAATATTTATTTAACTGGAAATAAATTTTTGTCAATTTAAACAGAAGAGTAATTCACCACAAGGGAAGAAGAATGAGAACCTTTGGAATTTATTTTCAATAAAAGGTTCTGCAAGTGGAAGAAAACTCCTGAAATTCTAGTTTTATTGACACCCATTAACATGTGTACTTGAAGCAAGAATATGATGCTCTTAAAATCTGCCCTTTCAAAAACTTTAAAAAGTTATGTAGGGGGTTATAAGTACATAAGATGAAAAAGGAACACCTTCCTTTGGTAAACGTATTTTAAAATCATTGAGAAATGATAAAGAGAAAGGTGTAAGTAACAGAACTTCACCTGGTCATTTCCTGGGGTAAAAAGAGTGCGGCCCCGGCTTTGTTACCAAAGAAAAAAAGAGAAAGAAGGAAAACACACTGTTAAATAAGGTAGCTAACTTGCCCTGAAATTTTCATTTTAGGTAAGACCTTTTACTTCTCCTGACAATCAAATCGTATGAAACAATTCAATTAAAAAACCAAAAACCAAGTCAACAAACAAAAAACAACCCTGTGTTGGTCCTGCAGGTCTGGATTCCCCAGTGTGCCCAGGCAGGCTCCACAGAAGCAACTTTCAGAGCTGTACAAATCAACTTACCCAATTTCCTCTTTAAACAGAGGAAGAAGCTGAAGTCCCAGAAGAGAAATGTATTCTTGACCAGCAAAAATCTAAATGCAAATGTAATATTTACTTGTTCTATACCAATATAATTAGTTGGGAAGTGGGAAGATAGTGGTCAAGCTGTGTCTCACTTTACATCTTATCCAATGTTGCCTTCACATGGATTGTAAAGAATATGCACAGTATTTCTACATGAGAGGCTTATTCGCTCACTATGTTATGGCCCTTGTCCTCACCTTAAATCCATCCATTTGTGGCATTTGTATCCTTGTTGCAAAGGCAGTGAATGGGTGAGTAGATAAGAGAATCCTTAGCAACCACTTCCTTTGTGCAGTTATGTCTTCTTCAAGTAAGGTCTGCAGGCTGATCACATCAGTATCATCAATATCAGTCACCTTGGGAGATTGTTTGAAGTATAATTCTCAGGCCCTCACCCCAACCTGCTGAATCAGAATCAACATTTTCAAAAGACCCTTGGGTGAATCGTACATGTATAAAAATTTGAGAAGTTGCCCATGATCTATTCAACACATTCACATGGAAATGCTGATTATAAAGCTGCTTAAGTCTAAGATACATTTCATACAGCTTACACGCCTACTCTAAAAAGTATCTAGACATACCCAGGAATAAAATTGATGAGATTATCTGTGTGTGAGTATATATAGCTTTCTATGTTTCTGCTTGACCTTTCTTTTTTTCTATTTTATGCCAATAACTATTTCATTGAAGCAGCTTTTTGATTGGTTAGCTGACTTATTCATCCCACAAATCTTTATTAAACACTCTATGTGCCAGCATAATAAAAAGATGATGAAGACATGCCTCTCTCCTTGAGAAATTCAGACTCTGGCCAGGAGAGCAAAATTAATGTTTCAAGAGCCCTCACTCAGATGTTCTTAACTTCAAGTGAGTCACCAATCTTCTTGAAATCATGATGGAAGCTCAGGAAACTTCTCCAGGAAAATGTCCATAATTTCAAGGAATTCATGATAGTACTGGAGACCCTCTATAGAATTCCTCAAGTAGGTTTTCCTAGTCTGGGGCTCATTAGTCAGTGTCTAGGATTCATGACTCTTAGAAATAGTCTAAATTTCCTGAAATCATATACAAAAGTTTACATTTATGTACTTTTTTTTCTGGAAGGAGAAACCATAATTTTAATCTGATTACCAAAGAAATCCATTTTCAGAAAGCAGACCTGGTAGGTAATAATAATTTTAAAGGTTTACATAGGTTTTTACTACTTAGAAGAGTCTTCATATACATCATCCCTAGTGACTCAAGAGAGTGGGTAAACTGGAGATCCCAAGCTGGAGTTTAAAGAAAATATAAATAAATTGGTTTAACTTTGCACTCAAATCACTCTTCCCTACCTACTGTGCAGGTATACCTTTGAGGTGCCCTTCTTCCCTAGACATACCAAATCTACAAAGGTTTCTAGAGGTGCGTTTTGACTCCTAAATCTTAAGCTTCCCTGGGTATCACCATCAACCCCCAATATCCCAGTAAGCCAATGGGGTCCTTAAGAAGCAGCCTCCTGCCTCCCAGGTTTCTGGTAGCATACACCCAGCGTAGACACATTTTGAGGACCTTCAAGACCATGAATCAAAGGAAAAAAGGAAGGGAGTACAAAGAGAGAAGGAAGCAAAGAAGTTAGTTTAGACCAAAAGAGTGAAGCAAAGAGATGCAATGCCATGATATTCTCTTTCACACGTAATACAATGGACAATTTGTTTTTGTTTTTGTTTTAAAGTTTGCTGAAACATGGCTGAGAAGTGTGCAAGTTTTTCCTTTGGGCAGGGTGAATTAAAAATAATGTGAAGTACAACTTAATAATGCTACTTAAATAAAAAGGCTCAGTTTTTCTGAAGTTACCCAGGTAGTAAAGCTTCAGCTCTATTTCACAGCGTTTTTCAAAATACAGCTCTTTGTATTCTCTCTTTCTTAAATAACCTTGGTTGTCTTCATAAATATGAGCAATGTTACATAAATTTTTTTGAAATATTGGGTGCTTTCAAATGTCTACTTTTTTTCGGTCTTTAAAGGTTAAATACATAAAACAGGCAATGTGCTAAAATATATTCATTTTACTCCTCAATGGTAACTTTTGACTTGTAATCTCAGTAGCATATACAGAACTATACCTGACAACCAGGAAGCATTCTAGATAGTGAAAGTTGACATGCAACTTTCTTGAAATTGAATTTCCTCTTAGATGATTAAAATTTGGAAAAATTGTCATTCTCTTTTTTTTAGTAGGGCTATTAGTGGATTGTTTTAGAGTGTAGATGATGGCTTCTTATTTTTTAAAAGCTGAACTGCATGTATAAATTATTGTTTTAATTTACCTAATAGTAACAATTTACTCTAATTGAATCTTTTAATCGAGAAATACCAGTGTACTTTATGAGCATTAATTAATGCTCCCTACTTCCCAGTGCGGTAGGTAAGTGTTAGCTTCATTTTATAAGTGGAGATCTTAAAGTTAAGTGACTTGCCTAGGGCCACCCACAAAGCCAGGGGGTGAGAGACCTGGACAAACGATCCATTCTCAGCTCTTTGCCAATGCTCATCCTCTAAATTCTTAGCTGGAGACAGGCCTTCCTTCTGCTTCTTGCAGAATAAGCAACAAGGAGAAAACATGGAGCTCCCCTAATCTTCATTCCTTTGTTTCATGGAAGAGGAAACTGAGTCAGAGAACAGTGATTGACTTCACTATTCAGGATAAGCTTGCTCATTCATTCATTAATTCACTAAACACATGTTCACTGAGTAGCTGTTGCATCCCAGACATGTTTAAACATGTCTGTTAGAAACAGATTGAACAAAACAAAGTTCCTGTTCTTGAGGGGCTTAATATGACGATGGAAGGAAGATAACCATCAATAAATAAATAGATAATTACATTTTATACTGTATTAAAGTTGTAATAAGTGCTTTGGGGGAAAACAAGCCAAAAGAAATTGGTGAAAAAGAAAACGCTATGTGTGTGTGTGTGGGGGGGGGGGTTGGCTATTGCTATTTTATCTATGATGCACAAAAAGGTCTCATTGGTAATATAATATTTAAGTGGAGATATGAAGTGAGACACAAGTCATGCAGGTAGCTGGAGAAACTGCTTTCGAAGCAGAGGGAAAAAGCCTATGCAAAAGCCCTGAGACAGGAGAAAATTTGACTTTGTTGATCAACAAGAGGAGACTAGTTTACCCAAGAGGTGTGAACAAAGAAAAGTGTCTCGGGCAATAAGACCAGAGTACAAAAGGGGGCAATCTTGTCAGTCACAGTAAATACTTCAGCTTTAACCTTGATATATGAAGCCATGAGAAGACCTGGGCAGAGGAGTGATGTAATCTGACTTATATTTTGGAAGGAACAATCCAGTTATTATATGGAAAAGTGCCAGGGTGGGTGGAGGAAGTGTTCAGATAGGAAGATCATTTAGATAGGTGAGGGACTATGCTGAGATTGAATATTGACCAAGACCAGTGGCAGGGAAGAAGGAAAACTACCAGAGACTGAAGATCTCTAGCATTAAATTCCAACTTAAAGACCCAAAGTCTTCTTGTCATACCAGGTTTTTAGTAAGCTTCAGAAGCCTTAAAAACATGTCTCCTGGGTGAATAATAGCAAATGAATCCAAATTTTCTTCAATGAGTGAGTGCTCTTTAAGGTACTGCTGTCAACAGATAACCCAGGGGAAAGCTGTACCTCAGGTATGAATGCCTGGGTCACTTAGATGAGAAGCTTTCTAAGATTCTGACTCTGTAGATCAAGAGAGAAAGGAAGGAAGGGAGTTGATGATGGGTTGAGTGTCTCTGCTAGAGGGAGGAGGGTGGTGCTGAAGTTAAGAATGTTTAGCAAGAAAATTATAGGCCTCAGTAATTCTGCTGGTTCTTTGTCATCAGGTATTTTTAAGTGCATGCTACAATATAAAATCTAAGATTTTAATGAGTGAGCCATCATCACTGAGCAGGAACGGTCTTTGTGAGTAGATATATTGATGAGAAATGCTTTCAGCTGCACGTAATGGAAGAATCTGGCCAGCAAGGTCCTTAAGTGATGAAGAACAGTTGTTATTTTACATGCCAAGGAGTCTGGAAGTTGATTTAACAAGAAGGTTGTAGTGACTCAAATTTCAAAGTCCTGAGATCTTCATATCTTCCAATTATACCACTCTTAGTGTGTTGGTTTTTCATCATCATGCTGTTTATTTCATAGTCACAAGATGGCTGCTGTAGCTCCAGTCATTACACCTTCATAGTAGAGCCACATTCAAAAAGGTAGCGGTAATGGCAAAAGATTCTCTCCTCATCAGGTTTGCCCTTTTATCGTTGGAAGGATAGTCCCTAACAGACATCTTTCACCTCTTATTGATTAGTATAGGACCAAAGGATACTTTAGACTCCTGTGCTTCATTACAGAAAGTCAAAGGATTGCCTTGCCTGTTGTAGGGCAGTCATGAGTCTTCTCCTGTAAATGGGAGGAGACTGCATTCCTAAGATCCAGATCTCTTTATCTGCTTTTGAACACAACGTGAGTTCTTTTAGCTGATAAAAAGTGCACTTGTGTTTATATGGGGGGCATGGGGCAGGAAGGACAATTGGGCATGTGGATGTGTATCCTATCCTTAGATAGGATAGTTTGGGCTGGTTCTTCTGGACTTGGCAGTTAGGCTGTGACCTAAATCTTCAAAAGGAAGAGGAAGCCAATCTGGTTTGTTGGAGAAGTAGAAGTATAGCCACAGTGTCTGGGAGTGATGGGAGATGAGGTTGATAGACAGGAGGAATCAGGTTAAGAGCCTAGATCTTATTTAAGTACAGTGGGGAGGAATTAAGGGTTTTAAGTATACTTTGTGTTTTCACTCAGATAGTTCTTGCTGCTGAGTGGTTAAAAATGGCAAGGAGAGAAGCAGAGAAATGGATTGAGAGGTTATTTCAGGCAGCTAGGCAGTAGAGGATAGAGGCTTGGGCTAAGAAAATATGGTAGCCAGCCTCCACATTTGCCTACAATAATTCCCTTCTCCTGGTATTTACATTATTGGGAAGTTATCCTCTGCATTTTATCAGAGTTAGTCTACGTAACCAATAGAATTACGCAGAACTGGTGGTCGGTTAGGTTTTAAAAGGCAGTGAGACCAAGAGACCATCTTGGCCTTTCTCCTTCTTTGAGCACCCACTCTAGGAGAAGCAAGCTGCCATGTTATAAGTTACTCTTAAGGAAAGACCCATGTGTTAAGGAACTGAGCCCTTCAGTCAACATCCAGCATGTAACTGAGGCCTGCTAACAACTGTATCCGTCACCCCAGAAGTAGATCCTCTCCCAGCTGCCGTAGCCAACAGCTTGATGACAACATTAAGAGAGACCCTGGGACAGAACTACCCAGAAAAGTCTTTCCCACATCCTGACCCTCCCATATTCCCAAACCTCAGCAACTATGTGAGATAATAAATGCTTGTTGTTTAAAGGCACTGTATTTTGGAATAAGTCATTCCTCAGCAATGGGTGATTACTCTAGGTGGTAGCTGTACCGATGAAGATAATTAGGACTTTAGAGAATTCAATGTTTGTGAATGCAACAAGAATTCCTGATGGATTATGTATAAAGAGTGAGAGAAAAAGAATATGACTGAAGTTAGTTCCTAGATTTTTCAGAGAAGCTGGGGGGATTTTAGTACCATTTATTGAGATGAGGAAATTTAGGTAGATGCATAGGTATGAGTAGGGAGACAAGTTTTGCTTTGGGCCATGTTAAGTTCAAGATGCTGATTATCTGTCAGCTGGCAATTGGCTATGACTCTGAACCTAAGGAGAAAAACAGGAAGGGAAAAACAGATTGAAGAATCTCTGAAACATAGGTGGCATTTAAAAGTTGTGGAAATGGGTGAGATAATTCAGAAAGAAGGACTACAGAAGAGGGCCAGGGCTTGGTGTCACTCGAAGTTGCTGTTCTTACTGTGAGCATTGATCCGGGAATGGAATGTGAATAGCTATATTAAAACATAGATTACTTTAAAAACTAAAACTCAAGATGGGAATACACGTTTTAAGTTGCCCATACTGGTCCTATTCAGTACTGGACATTACTACTGAATAAATTTTTTAAACCTCTTTATGATGTGTCATTTGTGCACTGTGACTGTGTGTTAAGATTGCTATGGGGACCCTAACTCCTGAACTTCCTGACACTTGGTATATTTTCATTTAAAGCCTTCCTATTGTATGCCCATAAATTTACAACTTAAACATGTGTGGCTATGCACTGTGGCTTCCAGTGAACTTCCAAGGAAACATGCACCATGTATTGGCTATTTATGAGTGTCAAGAAATGTAAGGAAATGCATTTCCATTTCATAGTCCATAGCAAATTACAGTTTGGTATGGGCCTTTAAAAAATAGATTTGCTTTACTTCAAACAACTTGCTTACCCTGAGTTTTTCTGGGAATGTTGGTGCATGCACTTCTGAGAGCTCTTTTATAAATGATGTGGTGTGCTGGAACCTTGTCAGCACTAGGCTTCTTGAGATAGGCAGAAGGGTTTTTCTTTTGCCTTGAGTGTTTGCTTAAGGAAAACACAGAGCAAGCTTCCATTTGCAGTCAAGTTCTGTTACACTGAAAACGTATGGTCTTCAAGATACTAGATTAATACAGCACATCTCTAGTGGTTATGAGGATGCATACTCAACATCCTCCACTGACAGAAAGCTAATGGCAGAATCTCTTGTATTGGTAGAACAATGGGACTGAAGCAGACTAAAACCTCTTGAAGGTTGATTATGAATAGGATCCTCTCTCTTTGCTTTCTAGACTGTTCTTTTCCTATTTCAAAGAAGATTAAGTCCCCAAGGAATGAAAACCTTTGATGTGGCCTCAAGTTTGCAATTTATGCTTCCCATAAAAATATTCCCCTCCCCCAGCCCATGCATGCCCCATTTGTCAATCATAATATGTCACCAGCAGGTGGCAACAGCGAGTGCAAGACAATGAAAGTCCCGGATTAGAATCTCTGCAGATAAATAGAAAGAATGGCATGGCAGTGTACACAGTGCATGCAAGAGAGAAATAACTGCTATTTATTTATTTTTTAAATATACTTTCCTATTCTGTCTCACCTCTCCGGTATCGATTTTCTTTTTTCCACAAAAATTGATTTGGACCACAGGTCAGTACTCTATTAACCCGAGGGAGGCCCTTTTAACATCCTGTAGGTCTTTTCCTCTACATCAGGGAGAGAACGCTTTGTCCTTGTTTATTAATGAGGTCTCATTTTCTGGCTTGCCTTTCCCTATGGGCCTCTTAAAACAACTCAGAAAGCAAGTGGCAAAGAATAATTTTTTACCTGAAGATGTAGCAAGAGCCAAATAATTTGACCCCATTTCATGGGATATCAGAAAGCTAGGAGGAGATGACTGGGTTGTTTGCCAACATGCAAGAACAGCAGATCCAATGGTTTCTAAAGCTGATAGCCGAGGGATTCACTGGCATTGACTGGCACCCAGTTGGAAAGAAGTCCTATTTCTTTGTGGATGCCATCTCAGAGGTAGGGAACTGTCCCCCTGCAACGGTCTTTGTGTAATTTCACACTTAATACCAGGACAGACACAATATGGCAGAGCAAGCATGGTTGGGCTTCTCACATGTACAATGAAGGACTCAAGCTCTTTTTCAGGTCTAAGGAGCACGGTTATTTGAGGAAAGGTCATCTGGGAGTGAGTGAGTGTTCTTGAGGGAACATCTACTCTGTAGGATGCAGACCCTTAAAAGGGCATCCTTTGTGGGCTGTGCATGAGACCAGCCATAAATGAGTAAGGATCACAATCATCTTAAAGTGCCTGACATTTCAATATGTGTGTTCAATCAATATTTGGTAAATGAGTGCAGAATTACATTATAGACTTAGTAATTCGCTAGGCCTCAGCTAGCGCAGTGCGCCGAGAAAAATAAATACAAAAATGTGAGGATATGCTTGTAGGGACAGTCTTAGTGTAACAGTATTTTACGGAAACCCGTCCGTCTTGGGATCTGAACCACTTACAGTTTCTTGAGGTACTACTCTAGTCATCCTGTTCTTGCTTCACTCATTTTCTAAGAGCAATGACTTGTCATATTATTTAGAATGTTGAAAACTATATCTACATCACCACCTAAAGAAGCACGTTTTAAGAAGTCTCACTATGGCTTTGGTTTCACATAAAATTGGCATTTTAAATTCTGGCAAACCACAATTTTCATTTCCACTTTCTCATCTGCCAAATGTGGTAATAATACTGGCTTGCAAACTCTGCAAAATGTAGAACAACAACTAATTATGAATATTATTTTCACATGCTAATTGCCAGGCCACCTCATTTGGCTCTTCACCAGTCTATCTCAGGGATAAACCAAAGTCCTACAACCACCCTCAAGGTCCCATATGATCCCACCCTCTTACCTCTGTTATTTTTTTAACTCATACATTCCACCACACCCTCCAGCAAGCCCCCTTGCTATGTCTTGAGTATATGAGGATCTTTGCATTGCCTGTTTCCTCTCCCTGGGCTGCTCTTCCTCAAGAAATGCACATGGTGGAATTTCTCACCAACTTCCAATCTTTGTTCAAATGTTGCCTTCTCAATTATGTCTATCAAGATCCCATATTTTAAAATTACAACCTGTCTTCCATCCAGACTCCTAACATCACTTATCAACCCTGTCTGACTCCACTTTTTTTCCATATTCCAAATAATTTTTTTGTTAATCATGTTTACTGCTTATTGTCTGTCTCCTACAATTAGAACGTGAGTTATTTAAGAATGGGAATTTTTGTTTGTTTGTTTTCAATGGGGTATCAAAATCACCTTAAAGTGCCTGACACACAAAGGTGCTCAATCAATATTTGATAAATGAGTGTTAGGTACACACACACACACACACACACACACACACACGCTAATACATACATATATTCACAAATTCACACTGTCACACATACTTACATAAAGAATTTATATTTATTTTAGATCTTGATAAGATTGTAATAACCTATTCTGTACTCCTATTACAAGGGTATCACAGTTAGAAATGCTTGAATATGTCTTCAGGCTAGTCTGCTAATATTTTCATCTGGGTTTTTTTTTTTTTTTTTTGAGTTGGAGTCTCACTTTGTCACCCAGACTGGAGTGCAGTGGCACACTCCCGGCCACCACAGCCTCGACCTGCTGGGCTCCGGTGATCCTTCCGCCTCAGCCTTCCAAGTAGCTGGAACTACAGGCATGCGCTACCACACCCGGCTAATTTTTGATTTATTGTAGAGATGAGGTCTCACCAAGTTGCCCAGGTGGGGTCTTGAACCCGCGGGCTCAGGCAATCCACTCACCTCAGTCTCCCAAGGTGCAGGATTACAGGCTGAGCCACTGAGCCCGGCTTTGGGATATTTTTTAATAAAAGAAAATACTTTTATATTACAGAAGAAGTATACCTCATTATGTAGATATTTGTTAGATAGTATAATCTTTCTAACATGCAATGGCTGTGAGATAGTATGATTATATAAAATCAGAATTTAGGAATATTTTAAGAGAAATTAAGTTTTAATTATTTCACTGATATATAAAGTAATGATAAGCAGGCTGCTAAGATGCTGCAAATAAATACCCTGCTAGTTCTAGCTGAATGACTAGATAAGGATCCGTTATAATTAACACACTGTTTGTATACAGTTGAGTAGTCGTAAATGTGTTTGAAAACAATTTGTTTTCTTAAGTGAATTTAAACACCCCTCACCTTCATCCTTGTTTACATGATTAATTTACTTAATCTATTTTCTATACATAATGGGAAAGTAAACTGTAGATACACAGACTAAGCTGTGTCGGAATGATTGCGAATTATAAATCACAAAGCATCTTAATTAATGGCCAGCTCATATTCGTGCTTTTCAGCCAGAGTCTGCCAAAATAAGGCAGCTAGAAAATGTTTGAGACACAAAAATGTAGGCTTTGCTTTGCTTGTAAAGGAATTTTGGTGATAGAGATGAGGGATGGATTTTCAGTTTTATAAAGTTCATTTGAATTTAATTTAGCTTTCTCAATTTTTTTTTGAGCTGCTATGGCATCAAGGAAGCCTACTAACTTTTGCTGGGTATTTTGCATCTTCCCTTCTCTCGAGTGAGAGGTTCTAGATCTCCAGGTCTTCTACAACAGCCTCAGAATGGTTATCTGGTTTTGACTGGGCACTCTGGCAGAGCCTTACTATTTTCCTAACAAGACATTACATGATTGCATAGTTCTAGATCTTAGAAAATTCTTCACATACAGCCAAGTAGCCAGAACTATAGGCACGCACTACCTATAAATGCTACCTAAAACTATAAACGTGCTACCACACCTGGCTAATTTTTTTTTTTTATTGTAGAGATAAAGTCTCACCAAGTTGCCCTGGGGGGCTCAGGTAATCCACTCATCTTGGCCTCCCAAAATTCTGGGATTACAGGCTGAGCCACTGAGCCCTGCCTAAACTGATCATTTTTAAGACCTATTTTTATACTATGATGTTAAATAAAACAGAAAATATTCCCAATATCTGTAACAGACACATATACCACAGTTTATGGCTAGAAAGAAAAGATGCTATTTTCTAAAAAGTCTTTTGTATTTTTTATTTCTCTATGTTCAAAGTTCGTATTACAAGATGACAGTCATATGCATTTTCCTCCTGATTTAATTTTTTTGGGGGGAGGTAAGGAATGAGGAAGGGCATAATAGTAGTTTCCCAGTCTGTCGAAACTTTTGAAGTAGGAGAAAACCTTTGAACATAACAATACCCTCACCTTTCAAGTTATTACATAACTCTTGTTTATTTAACAGGGACAGAAAAAACCCTTTGACCAAACACAACCACAACACTGTTAGATCAAATTATCCTCTTTGCTATTTCTAAATAAGTTGAAACTAACACATGGTTAGCGGGATATTTTAGTTGCTGAGGTGGCATTCTTTCTGTACCCAGGACTTGGAGACTTTTGAATTTTCAAACTTCACCTTGTCAGCCTAAATAATCAACAGAGAAAGAGGATCTCCAAAAGAAATGGAATTTATTTGGGAATAAAGCATTTTAATGAAAACACACAAGTTATAGTAAATTATGGTAAACATAGAAATAGAGGCTTATTTGTGAGGATTTTCTTAACGTTAGTGACTCCATTTTGATTCTGACAACTTTTACACCCTGCTTGTTCTATACTTCAGTTTAATGTCCTAGAACTTCAGACATACTTTAAAATTAAAACTATAATGATATAATTGAGAGGAATATTAATTTCTTTTTAGATGTGGAATTATAAAAAAGACACATCATAAGTTCCTGCTTTAACATTTTAAGGTTCATATTGTAAACAATTCAGAATAGAATATCTGTCTTGTCATTAACTTGGATTATCCTTATTTTCCTAAATAATAAAATCTCCATATGTTTCAGTTTGTCTAGGACAGTCCCAATTTATGCCTGTTGTCCTCATGTAATTATAACAGCACCTCCTATTACTCTCAGTACTTTCTAGTTTAAATGATATTACAGATTTTCCTTACTAAGGAGAGAACTAAACCCAAGCCTTGAAGGAGTTGTACAAGCATTTGAATTAGACAAAGTGTTTATGGCAAAGTGGAGATGAACTGTTCAAACTTCCATACCAGAGTTAAATTTATTTTACTATTACTGCTCATAATTTCAGATTAATTAAACAAATGCAAAAATCCTTAGATTTTTGACCCAGCAATGTAGGAACAGTAAATCCCAATCTTTAGCTTGCATTGGAATCCCCTAGAGGCCTTGTTAAACCAGATTGCTGGGCCACAGCCCAGAGATTTTATTTTGAATATCTGGGTGGGACTGAGAATTTTTATATCTAATAAACTTTCAAGAGATACTGATGCTGCTTATACTGGGCACTTTCACTTTGAGAACCTCTGACATACACAGTATTAAAGCAAACTTTCCATACTGTATAGGTAGAAAGAAGTGTGAGTGTGCCCCTTCCCTAGCTATAAATGTTCACTTCTTCTCAAGGTGTAATTTATTTTATATGCATCAGAATTTTCTCACAGTAAAAACTAAATATGTGAAGTGTGAAATTATGCCAAAAACCAAAATTAAGGTAGAGTGATTCAGGGGTGGGCTGATTATTTTTTTCATTGGGAGTACAGGGTCAATCTTTTAGGATGACACTGGGGAACTACCCAGTCAAAAGAGAGAAATTGTTTCTACATTATTCTTGAGAAACCTGCTACTTAAAATATAAGCATGGCCGGGCTTGGTGGCTCAGCCTGTAATCCTGCGCCTTTGGGAGGCTGAGGTGAGTGGATTGCCTGAGCCCGCGGGTTCAAGACCCACCTGGGCAGTGAGACCTCATCTCTACAATAAATCAAAAAAATCAGCCAGGTGGTAGCGCATGCCTGTAATTCCGGCTACTCGGAAGGCTGAGGCGGAAGGATCGCCGGAGCCCAGCAGGTTGAGGCTGCGGTGGCTGGGAGCGGCCACTGCACTCCAGTCTGGGCAACATAGTGAGACTCCAACTCAAAATATATATATATATATATAAAAGCATGAACCATCATCATCACCTGGGGATTACTGGAAATGTAGAGTTGGGAAACACGAGTGCCCTTATGAGAACTTCCAATAATTGGGTGCTGGTTAATTTGCTTCAGTGAATGGAGGAAGAAACTGAGTCACTGAACTGAAAGGAGAACTTAAAAGTGACCTTGGTATGGAGGAGGTATCAAGAGAGTCTTAACTGCAAAAATTCTTTCCCACTGAGATATTAGTTCAGAGGTTCTCTGCTTTCAAATCACTATAGAGGCAAGATTAAAGTTAACTATAAATCGATTCAAAATAATTCTGGGTTCTAAACACTTGATAAAATCCTGAACCAGAAATCTTCTGGGTGGGGAAGATTCTCTTTCCCTTGTTCCACTCTCTTTCATTTGGAGACTAAATAATGGGAATTAGAAGGGAAACCAGCATCACTATAAGAACTTGGACAAAGGCTGATGCACTTAGAATCATAAGGAAAGCATCCCATTAGTCAGGGAAAAGTTTGTTGCAAGCACTGCTTAAACCAGGGTTAGGAACTTTAGTTGATAAGAATGAAGTTATGTATTGATAAGTAGCACTGATATCAGATTCAATAGAAAGTCCTGAAGACAGAGTTAATAAGGATATTTCTAGTAGTGTTATTTCAACCACTTTGAGTTTTCTAAGAACAATTACATCTAAAAGATAAGGGCGTGGCATTAAATTCTCATTCTCTGATTTTCTTTAACAACAGCAAAATGGAAAGATTGTTTCCTTGCTAAATGATATTAAAAACAGAATATCATGTGAGTCAAATAGAGTCACTGTAGAGATGGTGAGTCACCATTTAAAATTACTTGTCAACTTTCAAAACCCTGCAGTTGCTATGAATGACATCGCCTTTCCTGGAGTCGGCCTCCAAGATACTCAGCCCACAGAGCACCGTTTTCCCTCTGTTCCTTTTCTTTTGTGCACCTGCAGCTTTGAGTCAACAAAAATTGCCAACCCAGGGTGATAAGCTCCATATAAATAATTAATGACATGGAACTAATTACTCCTGTATTAGGCCACCTGCACCCTCAAAGCTCAAGAGCCCCAGGTGTGAAAATTGCAGGGGCAACTAATTGTGAGCTGCATTTCATCACGTAAACCCTGCAGAGGAGGCCCTGGCTGTTTCCTGCTCACGTTTTTTTCAGGGTTCAGTAAGCCGAACATGGGTGGGACTGACTGCATTTGTAACTATCTCAGAAGGCAACCAGAGGACACGGTTACTCTTGAAAACTGAGCTCTTAGAGGCCACCAGGAGGTAAGAGGGATTAGGTTTAATTAGAGGAAAATACACCTTGAAGGATATGGTTGGAAATTGTCCCTTGAGGTATGCGAAACCTGCTGCAACAACTCTATCCCAGCATACTGCATTTAAGAGCTCTGGGACTTCTATTTTATCATTAAAGTCAATTCAACCAGAGGACTTTTTGGGATTTGTCTCAAAATGTGTGGATTAAATTATATATATATAAACACATCTGAAGTACTCACAACACTTACAACACTTATGATGTTATGACGAAGTTCTTGGTTTTGGTGTCTTGGGTGTGTGTGTGTGTGTGTGTGTGTGTGTGTGTGTGTGTGTGTGTGATGGAGTCTCTGTCCAACTAAGATCTTAAAATCTTGTTTGAAAGAAATCTGTTGCAAAGTGCTGTACAGTTTGTGCTGACTTAAACACCAGTAGAAATTCTCAGGCCATCCTGTAGAACTCTCATTATTACTTCTGTATTGGTTTAGAAATGAAGAAGAAAAGGACAAAATATGATGGAAATTTCTAACTCTAACAATTTCACATTCACTGATTTTGCTGAATGCAAATCTCAGTCTGAAGATCCAACTTCTCATTTAGTGACAGCCATCAATTCCTACCCCTGTCTTATGGTTTGAAGGTGAGTTGAGAAAAACAACATTTGGCTACTCAATAGAAGATTTATGAAGTGATTCTAAAAGTCCTTGGAAAAAATAGCAGCTGAATTTGTCCAACTGTATACTTTTCTTCACATATGCATACATACATTATTTTATATTTATTAACACACAGACTACCTATACCTATTGTTTTCATCTTGTAAGCTTTAATCTAAAGAAAAAAACTTTTTTTATTGTTTTCATTCTCTTCTGTTCCTTTAACTTTTTAATTAAAACTCCTTATTTGCTATGTGCAGTATTATGTTTAAATTTATATTAAAAACTATAATAGTCTTTAACAATTTTTTAAATGAATAGACTGTTTTTTAGCAGCTTTAGTCCTACAAAAAAGTTGAATGGGAAGTACAGAGAGCTCCCATATGACCACTTATCACCTACTCCTCAGTTTCCCTTATTATTGGCATCTTGCATTGGTGTGATACATTTGTTACTATTGATGAGCCAGTATTGACACATTATTAACTACAGTCCACAGTTTACATTAGGTTCACTCTGTGCACTATGCCTTTTCTGGGGACTGACAAATGTATAATGATATGTACCTACAATTATCATATCATACAGAAGAGTCTCGTTGCTTTAAAAATTCTAAACCTTTTTTGAAAAAAATGAGGTATATATTACACTTTGATTTTTTTTTTTTTCAATTTCTTCAAGTTGACTGACTGGGTTGATCTATTCTATTTTTTTTTAATGGCTGTGTAGTTTTCCACGGTTCAACTTTGCCGTAGTTGATTCAAGAATTCCCCTTGTGGATTAGTATTCATATTATCTCCTTGTGCATGTTATGGTTTTATACTCACAAGATTAACTCCCAGGGACAGGGTTGCAGAATCAAAGACTATGGACACATTAATTTTAATAAGCATTGCCATGTTGCTTTTAAATATAGCGGCATTGAGTGACATTTCCACCGGTGACTTAAGAATGCTTTCCTGCCAGGAAAGAGGTATCATGGCTCCATATCTTTAGACACTTGGTAATTTTTGTTTGAGAAGCATGAGTAACACCCTAGTTATGTATGACTCTGAATTCTGATTGGTTTAGAGCTCTAGCCCTACCACATTCTGCTCAGCAAACTTGGGCAACTCACTTCACTTCTGGTGCCTCAGTTTTGCATCTGCAACACATAATCATTACCATTTGGTAATGATTTTTCTATTACATCACAGGGTTGATTGGATGATTAGACAGGCTAATACATGGAACAGGCTTAGCCTGTGCCTGGCCTAGACTTAGCATTCAGTTAATGATAGCTTTTATTACCAGAATATTATGGATGGAGCATCAGATCCTTTGAACAATATCCAGGAATATTGCTTCATTAAGATATTCTTGAATAAATTGTGGAATCCTACTAAATTTTGTGGTAATTAGGTGAGATCAAAGCAGGTACAACCATTCCTTTAATGCCAAACCAAGGAATATAGTGTCTAAAAAACAGAAAGCTGCCTCTAATCATTGTCCCTCTTAAGGGTGAAAAAAATGAAATAAAATTCAAGTTATTATAGAACTCCTTTCTGTATATGCACAAACCTTTAGTCAGAGTTGAAACTACTGTCTTGGCCTATTAAATTCATTCAAGTGTTATATCTTCCCTTCCCATGTTTAAAGTCAAAGCTGTAACTATTAAATTATTAAGTAGTTGATTTCTCTTTAGATCTTATTTTAAATCTTTTGTTTAGGTAGTCTTTGTAGACTATACCTTGGTATACATTATAAGAGTTTTCTTTGTGTGTGAGTTGTGTGTGTGTGTGAGTGTGTGAATCTTCAGGACTAAGGCTTTCCCCCCTACCTCTCCCCCTAACCCATGCTATTTCTGTTTCTCGTGTTCAATCTCTGGGGCTGAACTAAAAGTTATTTCTTAAATTCCTTAACAGGAGCTGGGAGCATCCTTGAGAAGGGAGAAGAAGAGAGTTATAGAAGAGGGGGGAGAGAGAGGAGGAGGGAAGAGAGTACTGGAAGAGAGGTGGGAGAAGACAGAGAGAGGAGGAGGAGAGAGAGATGAGAAGGGGAGGAAAGAGGAGGGGAGGAGAGGGAGAGAGAGACTTGGGGAGGGGGGGATGAGTGTTTGATCTCTACTTTTGAAA
Organism: Carlito syrichta; assembly: GCF_000164805.1. Classification (NCBI taxonomy): domain Eukaryota; kingdom Metazoa; phylum Chordata; class Mammalia; order Primates; family Tarsiidae; genus Carlito; species Carlito syrichta. The sequence continues at coordinate 476,360 of NW_007251079.1, forward strand.
TGCAAGCATTATCTTCCAGGAGCCTCTGAGTAGATGGCACTTTTAACCACAGGTGAAATGCCCCCTTCCTCAGATGGGAATTCTTGTGATAGTTTAGGAAATTGTGAATGCCCTGACAGCATGACTCCTGGTCTCATGCTGGGCAATGTCTAGTTATGACAGAAAGCTGGTTATATTGGATAAAGGCCCTGACGAATTGTGAGGATTTTCGCTCATTTGTCTGAGGGCTTTTGTGCTATACCGAAACAGGAAATGTGGAGCATGAACTGTGTGACTTAGTAAACATGCCCTGCTGTATCAGCTCTTATTTCTGGACCAAAAGTCAAGGGACGTTGTCTGACATAGGAATTTTCAGTAGTCACTGTAATGCCAAACACTGAATTTTCCAAGACCTTTTTTTTTTTTTTTTTTTTACTATTTATGGGATTTGTGGAAAAGAGTATTCAAAATTAGTATTGGCTTTAAAAAATTAAAAATGTATCGTCTGAAAACTAAAATTGAAATTACTATAGTTGTATTTTTAAAAGATAAATTCTAAACAATTTTTATATATTTCCTTACCAAATAGCAATTTACACCCTAGATGTTTTAAATTATGTGTGCAGTAGAACCCATGGTATATTCAGAAGAGACAGAAAGTCTGAAGACCTGATGCAACTTCCCTCTAAGCTTACCACTGAGATTTTAAAAAAAATTTGATGATAATTTCAATATGTACAAAGCTTTGACCAAATAAGTATGATGCTAAGTGAGTGGGAGAATAAGAAGGAATAATTTGTGCTTGAAGGGTCAGCCACACTGTCACGGTGTCACCTGAGAGTGGGTCAGGTTTCAAATGATGGCTGTGGACTCCAAGATCTTTAGTGAGAGGAAAGAACTGGCATGCAGGCTGAGAGTGGGAAGAATATTCTAGAGAGAATGAATACATTGATTTGGATATCAGATGTATGGGTCTGTCTTAATTTCTTTTCTTTTTCTTTTTTTGAGTTGAAGTGTCACTATGTTCCCCAGGTTGGAGGGGAGTGGCATGCTCCTGGCCACTGCAGCTTCAACCTGCTGGGCTCAGGTGATCTTTCTGCCTCAACCAACCAAATAGTTGGAATTACAGGCATGTGCCACCACACCTGGCTAATTTTTCTTTTTTTTTTCCTGTAGAGATGAGGTCTCACCAAGTTGCCCAGGCTGGTCTCAAACCCATGGGCTCAGGCAATCCTATCACCTAGGCCTCCCAAAGTGCTGGGATTATAGGCGTGAGCCACCATGCACGGCCCTTAATTTCAAATATTTCCTTTTGTTGTCCTTTTATCTGAATAAATTTGTGAATCAATTAAAAACTACAAAAGACAAAACAACAACAATGAAAACATGGTCAGGCTATGCATTTCTACTCTGGTATCACAAAATGAGTTCACCCAAATCCAAGAAAAGCTGTGGGCAGTAACTCTCAAATTGTGGTGGGACTGTAATGTTGAGAGTCCTGAACAACAGGTTAAAAAAAGAACTTCTATTCTGGAGTCCACAGGGAGCTATTACAATGTTTTGAGCAGGCATGGCAGAACAGCCAATGAGGAGAGGGTTCCTTAGAGAGTCAGAGGAAAATCCCACGTTGCCAATCATTCGTAGAGAAGAGAAAATGAAATGGGCGGAGCCAGAGAGGAGTCTGCCTTATAAACTATTGTGGGTTAACTGAAAGGAAATATGGTGATTAAATGCTAGACCCATAGAATCAAGAATGATGATGTTGTCTGAATCCCACTTGTCTCACTTCCTAACAGTGCAACTTTGGGAAGGTTTCCTCATCTTTGAAATAGAGATCCTAATAACACCCAGATTATAGAATTGCTTTCAAAACTCTGTGCTCCATGATTTTTACTTATTTATATTATTAGGGCAGTATTTCAGGCAAGAAAGACTCAACATTCTTACTTGACTATCCATTTCTCTCCCATATTTCAGAGTGAATATATCAGAGGTAGAAATCAAAATTAGCATTAAGGAGTAAATAGAATTTTGCCCTTTTCCCGTTCATAAATTACAAATGGTTTATGGAAGTTCTAGTCATGAAGGATGGAGAGGAAACAAAGAAAAGATGGGAATGATAAGGTGAGATATCTCCTGAATCAAGGCAAATAATTATCACAAAGAAAATGAAGTGTGATGGGGAATGGGAAGCCCATAGGAGGGAGCCCGGACCATGCATGTATTCACTACACTGCTTATTTTGGAAAAGATGTGGAAAATTGCATGTAGAGTTCAAAAATGACTGTCCCAGCTATGATTCACTGCAAAAGTCACTCTCAGCTGCATCGACTGGGGTTTTTTTCAGAAGTCATATTTACACATGATTTACAAAGTTCTAACATGCAGCTGGAAGTTTCTCTGACATATTTAGAATCGTCTGGGAGGGAAGTTCTCACCATCTTCTCCTATACCTGCCTTTGATTTCTGTCTGTGTTTTAATTCAGCAAGTATTTATTGTGCTTAGGGGCAAAGAGGAGCTCGGCTTTTGTGTGCTGTGAACTGCAAAGCTGGAGCCCTCCAGAGAGTTTAGTTCCTGCCATGTCTGTTACTTGACTCTCACCTGGGAAGTAAATTTTCAATAATGAAGGAATGCTTGTGCTGAGGACTCTGTGGTATGTCTGAGCATCGTTCCTTGAGCTCCTCACATTCGTCCTCTTCATTTTATGCGCCATAGCTGGGGAGAAGATTTTACAAATGCTTCTAAGGAAAGTCAAAAGGTCCGGTACCATGAAATCTCACCTGGCCACTTTTTCCCCTTTTGATTTGATATGATGAAAGGAAGGTGATGTCTGCAAAGGGGCCTGTCTCATTCCTAGGCAGTTCCAGTTGCCAACAGGCCTTTCCTTAAAGTCTGCATCTAATATTCGCTTATTGCTCCTTATCTAATTTGAATAATTTTATTTCTTTCTTGCATTGAGAGACTGATTTGGAGGTCATGTGTCTATATTTCATCTTCTCCTTTTTCTTCTATCAAGCTAAACCTACCAGTCCCTTCAACAATTTCTGACAGGACATGGCCAACACTATTTTATATTTCTCCTTTTTTAATATTTGAAGATTGTTTTATTAGTAATTAATAGTATAGTATTCTGTCTACAGGATTTTCTAGATAAGCATGAAGTTACTTTATAAAATTAGTTTAAAATTAGGCTGAATATTAGCCTGTTGACTTATGGAGTTCATCATTTCAATTTCTTAAGAAAATTCCTTGGGCCTGATTTTGAGAGTTTGTCATTCTGCTTTTCAAAGAGGTTTCTGGTGACCAAATGAGATTTAAATATGCTGCACATTTTTCAAAAGCAGTTTCCAGCTTTTGGAGCAAAATTTTGTCTTATTATTAATTTCCTTGCAGCAATATCAAATGGGCTCCTTCATGCATTTGTTTATTTATTAAATATTTACTGAGTGCATGACACACATAAGGTTAGACGTTGTAAAATGTGGATAATGTTCCTGCCAGTTACCAAAAGCTTTCACAGCCTCAGTTAACTCTGCCCTTTCATCGATAATGGTCATTCCGCTGTTCTAAATGCTGTCATCTGTACTATGGCATTGGAACCATCCGGCACTGGAATCAGTAGAGCAAAGAAACTAGAGGTCTCTTCCTCAGTTGAGAATTGAGTTAGTTGAACCCAGAGTGGTAAAGTAATTTGACCCTTTCCCACCCCATCCACCAGACCTGCAAATACATGTAAAGTCACCAAAGTCAGTTTGGGGCCAAACAACATGGTCCTTAGTTTGAAAACAAAACTGATGGGAGGTTAAAAATCACTGAGTTTTGTTTTGTTTTTTGAGTGGAATATATTGCTCTCTATAGAGAGTCTCAGAGACTGTTTCTGGTGTTAATCAGGTGGGAACAAGTCTCAGATAAAGATTTAGAAGCCACTGTTAAACTTCCTGATACCACTGAGATAATGTCATGTATTTATTGTGACTTGGCAAGAAATTTATCTGTAGAACATTTTTCTAACCACCTCAACTTTAAGAACAAAGATGAGAAACAGAGGGAATCATAAAAAGTCATTGTGCAGTCAACTGGATGTTACAAGTCCCATAACTGAGTTTTAATAAGAAGATTCTGTAAATTCAAAAAATAGCAAAAATACTGTTCATACATTATCCTTAAAATGGCAGAAAAAAATTAATCAATTTTTAAAAGATGGCTAACAGATATACATTTTAAAGATATTAAAAAGTGGAAATATTCTGTTATGGAAATACATTACTAAGGTAGAGTGATAAGGGATATATAAATTGCTACTGTGATCTACTAGTGGATCACAAAACAAGTTAGGCTTGAAATTGAAGATGATTTTGGAAAGAGACAGATAGCAACTGATATTGGTGCAGGAGGGTTTTCTGTGTTGTTATTTTATGCGATATTGGTAAGAGAAAGGATTTTTGAACTGTAAACCTTGAGGCTGCTCTCCAGTCCTTTGAAGCTGTGATTTGGACCTGAGGCTATGCAATGCATGTCTTTTACCTCCATTCTTGGACCTAGTCATTAAGCATATTAATTAGCAATATAGGCAAATTCTTTTCTGACAAATGCCGTTAAAATGCAAGCAAGATTCCTGAACATCACTAACTTTACATGGCATTGCACACAATAAAATTTTAGAACTGTAAAATAACTTGGTTAAATCTGAGAGTTTATTGGATAAGAGAATTTGGACCATACCCAAGTTATCTGAAGCCTAATATTGTTATCCACCTGGGCTGAGCCTGACTTCCCATGAGCTTTGGCACTGAGGCAGGGGGTCTTGTGTTAATTAGTCAATTCTTGCCAGGGGCTAGGGATTAAATCATATTTCCTGGAAACTGTATAATTCTATAGATTTGTTTCCATAGTGTTGTACCTCTCAACAGTGTCACCAATCTGCAAAATTACATGATATTTTTTCACCAATATTTGACTGCCTAGGTATAAAAGGAGAGAAAACACATGACTGAGTTGATCAGGGGTTTGGAAGTGTAGTAAAAGGACAAGAATTCCCTAGTTAATAGGTAAGTTAGAGTCTGAAAGGAAAAATCAGTGAGTGAGGGGGCGAAAGACGGCGGAAGATGGAAGAATGTGCTCAGAATTAAGTATATTTAGAATTAAAAACTGAGACATGGAACAATTCTGAAATTCAGGATATGGCCATGAAAGTAGGTAAGCAAAAGGCAATAGAAATTGGAATGAGTGTGTTTAGGCAGACAGAGCATAACAGGTAGCTGATAATGACTGTATTGTCTACTTAGACTTTGCCAAGTGGCAAGAGCTATGATGATTTAGGAAGACTGTGATCCAAATCCCAAAGTCTTCAGTAGATGAGGGGAAAATCTAGGAGTCAGTAGGTACCATCTCTCTGTGGAGAGATAGAGAATGATAGAGTTGAGAGTCAACAGGTTTTGCAGAGAGGGAGTTTTGCAGGAGCTTGAAAGGCAAAGAGGAACAAGAATTGCTGAACTGGTTCATAAGTGATGGGAGATTGAACAGTCTTCCCTTATGAAAAGGGAAAGGCGTGAACTTGGAAAACACAGGTCTGCTTGGGCCTGGGGAGTGGGGAATGACATATTTGACCTCCAGTTTATTTAATCCATAAGCCACTTAGAATCTGTTTTCCAAGTCTAGACTTCTCACCATCATCTACAGCAGAGTGGCCAATGCTAAAACCTATAAAATGAAGAGATCTGGTTGCTTGGTTTTAACACCTTGTTTGAAAATCAGCAGTCTGAATTGGCAAGCCTCATCCTTCCCGTCATGTCCCACAGCTGTGAATTCCCTAGTTAATTATATGTTGGGTAATGAGGACTTGCTTTTATCTGTACTAAATTTCAGTTTTAAGCTTTATTAATGGGCTTTCAATTTGGCACTTGTGGGAAAGGGGCTGTGAAGCTACCTATTACTTTTTCTCTTGGGTTTTTCTGTCTTCCTTCTTTCCAAATAGAATACTAAAAATTTGCTTTCTTCTCCAGTAACATTCTGTTATTTTTAAAAACTCAGATACACCTCCACTATTTCTGTACCCCAGATGTGCCATTTATTTGTTCTTAAGTTTCTTGGTGCCTCAGTTCCCTTATTTGTATAATGATGATAATATTATTTACCTCAGTGAGATAACATTTGCAAAGCAATAATGACTGACAATAGTAAAGCCCCAAGAAAGTATTTGCTAAATAAAAATGCTGTTTTTTAAAAAATATACTTTGGTAGTCAAACTTGTGAACTTAGCCACAGAAAGCAGTAGCGTCAAGCTATTGACTTATGTTATCCTCTTTAAAAAATGACATACTTTTTTTCCTCTTGGAGCTCCCCATTGTGGTTCTGCAGACTTGTATATCTCTAATGAAATCTTGTGAACAGATACATCCTCAGTATCAACTTCATTACTTCCTCTGCCACTAGCACCCCAGGCTATTTCTCTCTATGCTGTCTCACACTTACTCCAGCCAAAGATTAGGAATTTCAATCAGTCTTGGTAGTGGATTGGAAAGACTTCTGCTTTGGCGTGCTATACCAACGCCTCTCAAGACTGGTAGTTGGGCCATTAAAGGGCCTTCACTGAACTTAATTGTCAACCCACTTCCTAACCAAACCTCTAACTCAATTAGCACTTATTTGACTGTCTAAATCTTTGGCTTGAAGCACCCTGCCAGTTTGGGTGGGAGCTTTTGGTATGAAAGACACCCTTTTCCTGGGAACTCAGCCCGGACAAACCAATTCATTTCACACTTCTTTCCAACCGCCTACAAATGGGAAGCAAATCTTCATCCCAGTTCATGTCTCGGGATGGCAGCCAGCAAACTGATAGATCCCATCAGCCCATCTCTTAAGTTACCTGTTTTTTCTTTTCAAACTCATAATGGCTTTTGAGTAACACTTTGGCTTTGAATAACCATTTCACTGAGAGACTTCCCTTGCTCTTTGGCAGTTCCTTTGGTGGGAGAATATTTTTTGAAGATGATGTTTGTGTCCTTCTTCACACCGTTTTATAACTTGAGCGTTGAAGATTGTTGAGCAAACAAGTACAGCCTTCGGTTTTGTGCTAACGTTTTATGACTGGTGAATTCAGTGACCTTCTACTTAGGCTTTGATCTTAATTATTTTAAATATCATAGGGTCTGATTCACAAGGCAGTAACGGCAGGGCATTATTCCTGGCATGATTAGTCTAGGTTAGAAATTAGCTTTGAGGCCCCCCGGCACTATGCTCTAATACTTTCTGAAATGGAACACCTGTGTAATGGCTGCACAATCATTTGGTTAAATCAGTCTCTAATTTAATGAGGTCTGACTTCACATTTTGTTGTGATCTTTAAGAGTTAAACATGTATGCATAGTTTTGAATTTGCCATGTTGTACAACTTTATGCATGCTCAATTCATGTAACTTATTGATACTAATTTGTGTAAGAAGACTTTGCATAGATAAATATCTGTAAATTGAAAAAAAACAGTCTTTGCTTTAAAAGAAACAAAATAGAAATGGATAGTAGTCTATCTTCACATCAACTTACTGGCAAGAACACAAAAAGCAGCAGCAGAATGCCCTCCTGAGTTTTCCTCAAAAAATTTGAATGGAGTTGCAGTGAATATGAGATTTTTAGCATCTGCTCCAGAGGTTCAAGATTTTACATGGTCAATCGATACTTAGTAAGTGTCTCTTTATTTATTTATTTATTTTTGGTTTCTAGACCATTGGCATCACCTGGGAACTTAGCAATGCAGACTTTCAGGCTCACCTCACGCCTACTCAACAAGAATCTGCATTTTAACAAGATCCTCAGGGGATTTGTAGGTAAAGTGAAGCTTGAGAAACACTAATTCGCTCACTCTCTTTTAGCTGGTATTGAATTCTGCTCCCACTGTTGTTATTTGAGGGCAAAATTTCCGGAGAGATCAATTCATGCAACAGTAACAAAAGCCAATATAATGTGTAATTGTAACAAAATCAGACAATCCTGACTCCAGCAATTTCTCACCAAGGCCACTCTTCTATGCTTTTCTAAGCCCACACCTCCTCTTGCCTGAATGACTGCAAGGGCCTGCTCTGCCAAGTAGTGTCTCTGTATCCACCTTACTCCTTGCTATTCCCTCAACTGTGCCATGTGATCACAGTCTGTTCCCCACACAACAGAGTAATTCCTTTAAATTTCGAGTTAGACCCATCCCTCTGCTTAAATTGGCTTGCCATGTTACTGAGTAAAAGCAAAAATAGTTTGTTACACATATATATGGTCTGCCGGAGCATTTAGAGCTGATATATATCCTTGGAATCATGTGAATTCTTCCTGGAGTGGGTACATATTGGATACCAACCAGGTACTTGAATCCCTAATCATATTTTAGTACAGAGTTACTTTTCATTTTCCCAAATCTTTGAAACCATTACTAATGTAGATGTCACTAAGCTTAATTCACTCAACAAGGGAAGGGATTGCTACTAGCTACTCACTTCCCCTTGTTCAGAATTCCAGGAGATCAGGTTTGTGGGAAGGAAAAGAAGCAGAAAGGAGGAAGAGGGAACAAATGTGTTGGAAGTGTAGTGCCTGGAATTTGGCTGCTGCTGGAAAAACTGCATGGAAAAATGTTGTGTTATGCTTATATAATTGTACTCCTTGGCCTATTTTCTTGCTATCTTCGTCTTCTTCCTGCTTGCTATATAATTTTTTTCTTCACATTTTCTCTACTTTCTTTTTCTTCTCTATTTTCCTTCATATCTTTCTTATGTACCCTAGAGACCTGACGCATGTTTTGAATTCCTGACTATATTCAAATAAGTCTTTATAGGTATTTTTCTTGTTTTAAAGGAAATTTGAGTTGTTGCTATACATATTTCTTAATGTATATCCCCTATCCCTCAAAATCAAGTATTTTTATCTAGCAATTTAATGGATATCAAAACAGGAAAGCCTTTTTCTCTGCCCTGAATGTTCAACTGCATTTGAGCAAATGCTACTCTGTTAATTCACTCATGGGGATACTATGACCAATAACCTTCTATAAGCCAAAGTTTTTGCTTTGGTTTGAGCATATTCAATCAAAAATCATTTGAGTTGTGTGAAGATTGTACTGTATATTGTATTGTCATAGATGACAGCAACAATATCTTCCACCTCATGTGCTGGAATCTTGACACTGCCATTGCTGTTAAGAGGTGAAGTTTATGTCTCCTTTCCTTGAAACTGGATGGGTCCCTATAACTGTGTCAAAGAACAAACTTTAGATGAAATCAAACACTGTGATTTCTGAGACTAGGTAAAAAATGTCATGGACTTCAGAACATCTGGGATGTTCACCAAACAGCCCATGGTGAGGCTATATTGAGAGGAATCATATTCCATAGCCCACAGCCCCAGCTAAGCTCCCTACCAACGTCCAGCACAAACCTGAGCCACCATGTGAATCAGCCATATCCAAAATGGCTCCTCTAGCCCTGAGTTGAGCCACCTGGAGCAGAGATGAGCAGTCCTCACCAAGCCCTTCCCAAATTTCATATTTGTAACCAAAGTTTATAATTGTTTTTTTTTTTTTTTTTTTTTTTGAGTTGGAGTTTCACTCTGTCGCCCAGACTGGAGTGCAGTGGCCGCTTCCGGCCACCGCAGCCTCGACCTGCTGGGGCTCCGGCGATACTTTCCGCCTCAGCCTTCCAA
>NW_007251079.1:486037-496943 GCF_000164805.1 Carlito syrichta
TTTGATTTATGTAGAGATGAGGTCTCGCTGCCCAGGCGGGTCTCGAACCCGCGGGCTTAGGCAATCCACTCACCTCAGCCTCCCAAAGGCGCGGGATTACAGGCTGAGCCACCGAGCCTGGCTTATAATTGTTGTTTTAAGCTACTAAATTGTAGGATGATTTATCATGCAGGAATAGATAACTGATAAAAATTTATGTAAGTCAAAAATATAATTTTGGATTTAGTCAAAGAGATTGAAAAACACTTAATGATCAAATCATGTAGCCCACTTATTTTTCAATGGGGACCACCCGCAAAGAATAGCCACTGTCTCACCTTTCTGAAGCATGGACTTTGCCTCGGGGCCATAATTTGAATTCAAACTCTCTGGAAATCTGCCCAGGGTTACTTTAATTTTCTAATAATTTATCCCATGAGTATAAATGATGCACTACTGTTTTCAGAGCTATTTAAGACTTGAAGAAACAATGATGATGCCTTCTAAGATGCTTTACATTAGGAAAGAAAGTTGCAAGTATGTATTCCAAGCTCAATCACCACCATCATCAGGAAGCTTGGGCTTTGTCAAGGGGCAGGAGGCAGGGACTTAAATAATACATGATGTGAAAGACACTGAGTCTTCAATTAGATAAAGGCTAGCAAAACCGAGCTATTCTCCAGGACTGACCCCCAAAGAACTTGGATAGCAGTAAGTGGAGAGAAGGATAATATATAAAGAACCATCTTAACTGATCTCAGTAGCCCAGAGATCCAACCTGATGGGTATAAGCTTACTGTTAGGAACCTCTGGGTAGAAGCAGTGCTCAATGCCAGACAACTTCTAGCAAGGTCCATCCATGTAGAGGTAAGGCCCTATTCAGTGTCTGCAATCTAGCCTTTCTGAGACAGGCCAGCCAGGGTCAAGCACCCTAGCTGATCTGTGCTTCAGAACAGCACTCCCAACCCAGAAAGAAACTGAATCACCCATTAATGAGAAATTGGAGCAGGCTTCACCTCCCTTCCTCCCCTGAGGAAGAGAGACTAAATTTTGTGTTATTGTTGTTGGCCTATTTGTTGCATATTAATGTTCAAAACAATATTTCTCAGGCTCTAAAAGCAAAATAGAAAAGTGTGTCAGTTAACACCATCACCTGTTTCCTAAGATGTGTGCCTTGCCTGTATTTTTTTCCCAGTATGCTCTACTAATTTCAACACAAGAACTCAAAACATTCATTTATTCGACCATTGCAAATTGCAAAGATCTATCTTCAGTACAGATTCTCAAACACTTTAGAGAGGTCATCCCTTGTATGAGAGAGCCCTTCTACCAGTTTACAGAAGTAGTGGAGAACAGGAATCAAATAGGAGGCAGTGGAACTGCAAGGAGGATTTCCTGGGAATTCTGACATAAAAAGAGGCTTAGAGAAATGTCTTACGAACACTAGACAAATGCCAACACATCTTTCGGAACAATGTGGGGCAGTTTATCCTCATGTAGAAAAAAACAAAAACTGAAGAAAAATTGTATGTGTGTCTGTTTTATTTTCTTTTGTAACTCCAGCAATTAGGACAATGTCTGGCATATAGTAAGCACTCAAAAATATTTATGGAAGAAATGAACTCACACAATCCCTACAACTTCCTCTGTGCATCACTAGAATAAATCCTAGCTATTGGCCCTAGATTTTCAGACCTTGCAATCATCTTCCAAAGTCTCTCTTGCCTCTTTCTTTAAAATTATTCGTGATTGTAGAAGAGTAAGAAACCTCTTCATTAGAAACCCTTGTCAACGTTAGGAAAAATAAATTATTTTAATCATCCTCTAATTAATTGGGTCTTCCAAATTCCATGAGATGGAGACTATGAATTCTAAGTAATAAACATCAAATACAATTTGCCCAGCCCCTTGTCTGTCCCATAAAGATTCTTTTATTTCCTGCCTAAAATAATATGGGTTATAATCCGGTACTATTAGTTTGGGATACTTAGCCCTGAGTTGAGAAGGCATCTTCCTTCTGTTTCAAATATCCAAAGTGTGGAGGCCTTCCCCTCCCCTCCTTAAATAAAGAAAAACAGAAGTTAATTCACCAGAGAGATCTGTGTACATGGCCAGGTTACAGCTTCCCGGGGGCAAGGAAATCTGACTCTGTCTTTAATAAGCAGATGCTTGACCTTGATGACATTCACTTAGCACTTTTACTTTCTCATTTGAGGTCTTGGGAGATGGGTTTCCTCTCTTTTCTAACAGATGCATTATGAAATTCCAAGCATATACAATTTCTCAGGACAAAGTACAAGGTATAAAAATGAAGGAGAACATCTTGTGCTTCAGGTTGTTTCTCCTGTTGCGGTATTTATAAATCATTTCCTTGAATGAAATGGTTCTGGCCTTATGGCTCCACAGTTCAGGAATAAGAGTGTTCATTTATCAAGCTCACGTCTTCCCAGGTCCAGAAAGATTTAACTGTGTAAGCTTTGGTTTTGCGGCTTACCCCACATTCCCTCTGAAGACCTTAGATGTCAGCTGCTGCACATTCTATGCAATTACTAAGTGGTGCTCACAAGATAGAGCCCAATTGTGCACACTGTGAATACATCAACCCACCTTTTAACTGGTTTCCCTCATTTCTGATTTCATTCTCTTGGGGTCATTCCTACTTCCTGGAATCATCTCTTAGATGAACTACCTGTACAAGTCCTTATCTCAGACTTTACTTTTGGGTGAGCCCAAACTAAGAAAAACTATCATATGCAAAGGCACAAACAGTGTTGGGACTTTCCTACATACCAATAGCCAATGATGTGCTTATTATCTCGATCTCCCAAGGAAAAACTCCTGATCTGTAGCATTGGCCTATTTCTGTGATGTAAATAAATACTTCCACAATGGTTAATTTCAGCTATCAACAGGATATCAGTAAACACAGAGTGGGAAAAGATGACCACCATTGACTCACCAAGTGTCGGCTGGCTCCGGCACACCACTACCAGAGCCCTGGTCCATGCAACGTTTAAAACTGATTATTAACAAATAGAAATTAAGTCCGGGATGCAGACACGAGTGCTTCCGGCCCTGCACTTCCACTACTGGTTCCCAGTGTCCACTGTGGCAGGAGTTCAGTGCTCAGTGGAGGAGGCTGTAGCATCGCCAGGTTGCAGGTGATTGTAGCTCCAGCCAGGATGATCCAGGTTTTTTGCAATGACCGTCTGGAGACAAAGGTCCTCATTAAATGCTACACCCCATTTGGGACCTTTAGAAGCTGATTGCAGCCCAGACTGGCACCCGTTGGAACAAGATTGTCCTAAAGAAGTGGTACAGTATTTTTAAGAACCACACATCTCTGGGGGACTATGAAATCTACATGGGATGATGAATCTGGAGTTTTATTATCAAAAGATTCCTTCCCTCTGCCCTACTCTTCTCTGCCACCCCACTTTCTACACTGGCATAGATGCTTGTTTTTAAAAATTCAGTTAATAAAAACTTAGATGTTGAATAAAAAAATTATTGATTGAGAGTATGGATATTGTTAATGTTCTGTTTTCTGTTAGATGCTCTAATGCATTGTACTACATATTGCTTTATCTATTTTAACCATTAAAAAGATCTGTTTTTTGAAGATATCTATATCCAGAATGTAAGTCATTGACATTTGGAACTGGTTTTGTCTAATCACGTTGTATAAAAACTAGTTGCTATCTCCTCAAAGGGTAATAGGTGACATACTTGTGCTGGGATAATTTGAGGAGAGTTAAGTGAAAGAGCTATTTACAAAGAGGTGGGCAAGTTATAAAGAAAGCAGCATTTGTGAAATACCTCTGGGTGTCTGTTATTCATCCTGGGCCTGAAGGGATAAGAGGAAGGTATAGTCATCAAGTCTGAGAATAGAAAGGGCTATGAGAAAAGGGCCACCTGACAGGAGTTGAAAGTTTGCAGAAGACAAAGTCAACCAACCCACAGTAACCTCCAGAGGGCTACAGGGGAGACTTATCCCCAGTCTTCTTCTTTACCCTTTCTTCTCCTACTTGGGGACTCTGCTGGCAGATCCCTTTCTGCTCTTAAGAAACTTGCTCTCTGATTCTCGTAGAATCTGCACACTCATTTGAGCCTCAGAAGATTCACTATATTGGCACAAGAACACATTTTCACAGAATGGACTAATAGAGGCCATAAGAATTAGGTTACAATAAAGTTAGGTTGCAATATGAAATAATGACACACTTGGGCTCTTAGAAATGATCAGGGGAAGTGGACTCAGATGCAGTGCTGATCTGCTTGCTGGGAAAGCTGTGCTTTAACTAATGAAAGTACCACAATTGAAGTTGGAAGAGTTGGTTCATCTTGTGAAAAGCGGAAAGTTATGAGACAAGTATGCCAGGGAACATTCTGAAGGAAATCCAAGGGAAAGGTGTCTAGACAATATTAAGGAGTGGCTGGACAACACCGTCAGCTGGTGACACAAATAACTATCTGTAAAGTTAGCGACTCAAAATGGTTGCCATAGATACTCCTGGAATGGAACAATAGAGTTTCTAGCAATGCTTTCTTTCCAACATATTAAAATGTTTGAAGGAAATCGCCTTGATTTTATTCTTAATTCCTGACTACTGACCTGTTCATGTGGAAAGCTGAGATTTTAGAATATGAGCCTGGAACCAGAATTCTACTCTGGCCTAAATTTTGACCTCATTTTCCTTTTTGATCTTTGGTCAACAGGTTTCATAGAAACTACAAAGTCCAAGACTTGGATGTTATTCTTCAGCACTGCTTTCCATTAGTGAGCATTTGGGGGGTTAGGGTAAGGTGGATGAAGTGTCCTCCGAAAATATATCAATTAAATAAACTAGTGCCAGCGATCCTTCATTTGGAGTCACTGGATTTATGGAAGCTGAAATTTTCATCCTAATTTCAGTCAGATTTGCTTATATGACTTACAATATTCTGCAGCTCAAATGGTGCATGCCAGTCTGTCCCATTGCATGGCCCTTCCTTCCATAGACCTGGAACCATGGCTTCTGTATGATATTTTTCTGTTGGGTGCTTGAAATGTGGTTTAAGCTTATCTTTATAACAAAGAGGTAGGGAAAAGAGGGTGATGTGCTGAACAAAAAAACAAGAGAGTTTATCAAGGTGCATTTTGGTTACACTTAAGAGGAAACCAACCCAAACTAGCTTTAATAATATGATTGTATTGGTTTCACATCTGGAAAGCTTATGAGTCTCAAGCTTGATTTGTTCAAGGTTTAGGCTCCTCTTCTCAGTGAATCTCTCAGTTTAGCCCTCTTTTGTGTGTTTTTGTACTTGTGGCACCAAGAGTGCCACATGGCACCATGGCGCCAAATGTACACCCTGTATCATTCAGAGAATAAGAGTGCCTGGTCCAGAATCCTCAGAAAATTCCTAAAAGACACCCTGATTATACTGACTTAAGCCACACACTCACACCTGAATTAATCCTGGTCAGAATAATAGAGAGTGTATCTTTTTCACCCCCAAAGTGTGCTTTCGAGTATGTTCACAATAAGGGATATATAGAATGGATGACAGAGAGAACACCAATGCACGACTGCAAAGAGTGAGTGTGAGAGAGAAAGAAGAAAGACCCAAAGGAGAGCATAGCAATAATGAGGGTAATTTTATTCTGAACCTAGTTTGGGTGATACTAAACCTGAATATGAGGCAGTGCAACTGAAAAAAGTAAAAGAACAATTTTAGTACCATCACCTATAAGCTATGTGTTCTTGGTTGTATTGGTTTATTTTTCTAAATCTCAGTTTTGTCAACTTTAAGATATGGATAATAATTTACCATCATGCAGGGTTTTACTGATGATTAATGAAGGTAGTGTTTCTAAAGTCCCTATTGTAAGGCCTGGCATAAATTATTCACAAAATGAATGATGGAATTAGTTGTCAAAAAGATAATTTATTGCTACTATTTTTAGTATATTTCATGTACTTCCAAGGAGGTAGTTACTATATTTTAGAGTTGTTTTGATGATTATGAAAAATAGTATCTCCAAGGAGTGTGGACTATGTGAGCAGCAAATTAATAATAATATATTTTATTTAAGATTACATAACATATAATTAGTATCCATCTATAAAAATTAATTAATTTTCTATTTTCTATTATTCTAAGGTACTAATTTGAAGACTAGCGCTCCCATAAATATTTAAATTTAATAATGATAGCTTATAAGTTTCGTCATTTGTCTTATTACTATATGGCTCCATACCATTGTCACTGCAAAAGGCAATAAACAAACAGTACTTTAGTGATGGTTGTGCTTCTCTGTTGTTATTTGCTAATGGTTATTAATAACAGGTTAAGTCTTCATATGTAGCCCATTTGTTTAAAATCTTCCCTTTTTGATATTCAATGCCTAATGTGTTCAATGATCTATTTTTCAAGAGAGCAAAATACAAATGGCCATGACTGGACTTGGGGCAACATCTACTTTTGAAAATGCCTTGCCCAGTTGTACTTTCAATTATGTTCTAAAGGGCATAACTTCAGCAACCTTATTCTTATATGCTGCTTTATAAATGCAAGGGTCTTGGACAGTGGATCGGATGAAAACTGTGCATGATGGCAGCAAATAGTGTATTTATGTTTTGAATAGTTTTGCACCTCAAAACTGTAATATACCTCCCACATTAAGGCTTTCCATATTCATATGTACAATTCTATATTCATGTTCACACTTGTTGATACTTTTATTGATTAATTCCTATGCAAGCTTGTTTTTAGTTTTAACTGTTCCCTATATCAAAGCCTTTATCATAATCAATGGTTAATTGACTAATTTGCTAATATTTCCAAAGCATTTCTTCCATGACTGTGATTGTTCCTCTAATATTTCCTAGTAACAGAAAATTATTCAACCATTTTAATACATCCTAAAACATTTAAACCTTTGTTTAAGTTTCAGAAACACATACAATTATTGATCAAGTAAATAAATGTTTAGAAATTCATAGATTCTTAAAATATTTTATGTGCTATATTAAATTTCAAATAGATGTGCTATTAGAAAATATTAGAACTTCAAACTTACTCTTAGATATTAAATAATGTTCAGAAATATATATAATTCTTACTAAATGGCCCTACCTGTCACCTTTAATCATTAGCATTTATAAATTAACAGACTTTTTTTTATCAAGCAATCATTGTTTTTGAACATTAATTTGCTGGCATCTGCATTTGATAATCAGTCCTACTGAATCTTAAAGACACACACATACACATGCCTAAATTCCCTTTACGGGTTGTAGATATGTGAGAAATGATTCACATTTAGGATGCATGACCAAGTAAAGAGTAAATAGGATGCATGACCAAGTAAATAGGCTTTCTTGAAATTTAGTTACCCATGAAATGAAACTGGGGGCTTTTGACACTGGAAAATACCAAAATGTGTTATTAAAAGATAAAAGATTTTTTTAAGTGTATATTTTGAATATTTACAAAATATTAAAATTTAATTCCAAAATGAAACCGTTAAAAGAATGAAAATTAAAAAAAAAACAAAAACGTAGTGTTGATGAAAGGAGAGCTCCAAAAAGCATAAGGGGTTACTTTGAAGGTAGCAACATGACCAGCAACAAATCATCTACAGCCAGAAACAAGGGAATAACAGAAAAGACACTGCTGAATCAAGTCCTCCAAATTCATTTAGTGGGATCTAGTTTCTCCCTTAATAAAAAAATTAAAGCTGTAAACATTTCCTTGGAGACTTCATTTTGAATATGATGCATCAGATGAAGGATACTCTTTCATTCTTTATTTCAGTAAAAATAGAGCAACATAATAAGGAAAGAGTAAACAAGAGTAAGATCATTTGAATAATTATTTGACTAAAATTATTTTACACAGCATATTATAATTATGTAATGTACAACTTCTAGAATCTAGAATTGACACATTTAACCAATTTAAATGCATCCTAGAATGTGTTATACTTAAAGACTATAAATAACATATTTATAGTTGTTAGCATTTGGCATTTATTTATTATTTTATTTTAAAGATGTGGGGTACAATTCAGGATTAAGTACATAAGTTGTCAATGTACAGGTGAATTTTGAGTTACCCAGTGGACCTCACTTTGCCTGGTTTAGGATCAGGGACACTTACTGATGTTATGTGTTGCCCCTCCCTCTCCTTTTGGCAGTATCCTGCTACTGCCAATCCCTTTCTTGTGGTATCGTGATAAGTGTTTAGGGACCACTTATGAGTGAGAGCATGTGGTACTCTGTTTTTTGTTTCTGTGATAGATCACTAAGTATGATAGACTCTAAATCCATCCATGTTCTGCAAAGTCCATGATTTTGTCTTTTAAGGCTGCATAATACTCCACGTATATATGTACCACATTTTTTTATCCATTGGGCATTTATTATCTGATCCTTTACTACACTATCGGTTCATGGGAAGGTAAATTATGACTTACAAGCTTGACTGCTAAATACTATTTTAGGGAATGCAATGTGTCTTGGGTAACAGGATGATATTTATGCATTTGTATCCATGCTATCAGATGTGTGTTGACCAACTTATAAATAGTAAGAAGTTTTGTCTCTATGGAATTGATATAAGCCACTTAGTTTGTGGTTTGTGGAAATAGTATGTTATTGATTCCATTTGCCCATGACTCAAGTAGAAGGCCATTGGGGAGTTCTGTGTTCTTTGTGTGACTGTGGAAAATTACTTCATTTCTCTAAATCTCAGCTTCTTCATCTGTAAAATAAGGTAGTTGAAGCAGATGATGTTGAAAATGTCATAATATTTCAAATTTTAATTGCAGAGAGTAAATGAGCAAAGTAGAAGTTGTTCATTAGTAGTACACTAAGATGGGAAATGTTGAAACAGGGGACCTTGTCACCAACTTCTTGTCTCAACCCAGTACTTGGAGATATGGTTCAACTGGTATGTAGAAAAGTGCTGCGGCACAACTTAGGTGAGCCTGCATGGAACTGGAAAGCAGGATGCTCTCAGCACTTTCTGAGCTTTCTCTAAGTAGAGCGATATTTCCTGGGTCTTCCTGTCCCTGTGAGTCAATAACAATAAGGGCAGGAACCCCAATTAACTGTGAACCCCCATCCTCAAGCAATGTTGACTCTCAGCACAAGAATAACTGCTTTATGTGTTTGTTTATAATTTTCAGAGTGCTTTTATAGCTTTAGAACTTTCCTTCAACATTAACCCCAGCTTAATATATATAGTCTCACACACACATACACACACCTGTCTCTTGGTATCCATGGTTCCAAGACCTCAAGGATACCAAAATTCATGGATACTCAAGTCCCTCATATAAAATGGTGTAATATTTTTATATAACCTATTAGCATCCTCCCTGTAATTAAATTTTGCTTGGATTACTTGTAATACCTAATACAATGTAAATGCTATGTAAATAGCTGTTATACTGTATTGTTTATTGAATAAAGACAAGAAAAAGATGTCTGTACATAATCAATATAGGTACAACCATCATAGGCCTAACTACATTTTCTATCTGCAGTTGGTTGAATCTGCACATGCAGGATCCATAGATATGGAGGGCTGTTTTGTGTGTGTATAATAAATATATATTACACATATGTATATAATATATACACATGTATGTATAAATACATATATATTTAACTATATCTACTATGCATATACACATAGTATATGGTAAGAAATATACAAATATTTGGCCCACCTTTTTTTTTTTGGAGTTAGAGTCTCACTGTGTGACCCAGGCCGGAGTGCAGTAGCATGCTCCTGGCCACCGCAACTTGACCTACTGAAGTCAGGTGATCCTTCCTTCTCAGCCTTCCAAGTAGGTGAAACTACAGGTGTGTGCCACTATGCCCGGCTAATTTTTTGATTTCTTGTAGAGATGAGGTCTCACCAAGTTGCCTAGACTGGTCCCAAACCCCTGGGCTCAGGCAATCTCTTGCATCTACCTCCCAAAGTGCTGGGATTACAGGTGTGAACCACCATGCCTGGCTCACACTTTTTAAAATAAATAAATTATTCTTATAGGAACCCCACTCCTGATTTTTTTTCTTCCCAGAACATTTCTGAGGATTTCTCCATCTATTTCTTCCCAGAGAATTTCTCCATCTATTTTTGTCTGTCCTGAATTTGTTTCCTTCACAGTGTTTTCATTTATTTATGTGTGTTCACTTACATGTGGGTTTTCCTTATTAGAAAATATTTTCTAAGAAGATAGAACCCAATAGATGCATAATTAATATCTGTTAAACAAACAAATGAAATAAAGTTTATTGTTTTCAATGTTCCAGGAAGACACTGTGTTAAGGATTATCTAATATTCTCCTATAATTTTGAGATATGTTAAATTATAATCTTCATTTTGACAGGTGAAGATACTAAATATCCGTAGCAAGTGCAAGAAGATTAAATAGTCCTATAAAATTTTTTTAGGTTGAATATTTCAAACTAACATTTAACAAAAATAAAAAATAACAAAGTACTATATCTTATAAGAGACAAAGGTAAAGAAAAACAACAAAACAGTTGTAAAGCCACAAGATGAAAAAACACCCACGAGAAAGTTCTAAAATAAAAATCCAAGCATAGCAATATTATCAGAAAAAAAATAAGTGAGGTCAAAAAGTTAATATATAAAAAGAGGAATAGTAGATATTCTAAAGATATAGTAATTACCTAAAGATACAATAATCATGAATCTATATGTACTTAAAAACACACATATAAATATCTACAAATATAGAAAAATCCACAATCATACAGAGACTTTTACAATAATTCTCTCAAAGACCGATAAAACAAGCAAAAAATTATTATGGATATAAAACTTTTAACCATTACCCTCCTACATGGTTATTACTTCTCTGTTATTCTTTTTCTTTTCTTTTTTTTTTTTTTTTTGAGTTGG
>NW_007251079.1:497207-509221 GCF_000164805.1 Carlito syrichta
GAACCCGCGGGCTCAGGCAATTCACTCACCTCAGCCTCCCAAAGGCGCGGGATTACAGGCTGAGCCACCGAGCCCGGCTCTTTTTCTTGAAATCAACTTTATTGATGTGTACTCAATAAAATATAGAGATCTTAATTGTACTATTTGATGTACTTTGTCAAACATATATACACATAACAATCACCCCAGTTAAGATGAGAACATATCCATAACCAGAGACTTCCCCTGTGGTTACTTCCACTCAATCCCTAAGCCTCACCTCCAGAGGCAACTCTGATCTGATTTCTATTACTAAGTATGTGTTACTCCTGTTCTTGAACTTCAGACAAATGAAACAATTTAGTATATATTTTTCAGAATGCAAATTTTCTCCAAGCATAAAGTGTTTGAGATTTATTGATATTTTGCATGTATTAGTAGTTTATGTATGGATTCACCACAGTTTGTTTACCCCTTTACCTGCTGGCCAACATTGCAATTGTTTCCGGGTCTTGATTATTAGGAATAAATTCTCCATGAGCTTGTAAATACAAGTCTTTCTGTAGACATATGCTTTCATTTCTTTTGGTTAAGTACCTAGGAGAGTAATTGCTGGATCATATGAAAAATGTAAGTTTAACATTATAAGAAACAGCCAAACTCTTTTTCAATGTGATTGTATTATTTTACTTTCTGACTGTCAATATATGAGAGTTCCAGTTATTCTACATTCTTGCAACACTTGTTTAAATCATTATAGTGGGTGTGAAGTGGTAGCTCATTGTAGTTTTAATTTGTATTTCCCTGATGGCAAATGATTTTAATGATGTTTCCATATGCTTACTCAATTAAGTGTTACATCAAAAGACTCCAGTCTTTAGCCCTTTTAAAAGCAATTGATTGTGTGTCTTATTATTATTAAGTAATATGAGATTTTATATATTCTGGAAATGTCTAGGGTAGGCAGACTAGCCCCTAAAGATCTCCATGCCCTAATCCCTGAATTCTATATATAAGCTACATTATAAAACCAAAAGAATTTTGAGATGTAATTAAGGTTAAAATCCTTAAAATAGGGAGATTATCTTAGGTTATTTGCGTGGACCCACTTTAATCACATGAGCCCTTAAAAGCAGAGAACTTTCTCTGGTTGGAAGCAGAAGAGATGAGGCAGAAAGAAAAGTCAGAGAGATCTGAGGCTGAGAAATGGCCCAGTACAACATTGCTGGCTGAAAGAGAGAGAGAGAGAGAGAGAGAGAGAGAGAGAGAGAGAGAGAGAGAGAGAGAGAGAGGTGACAATGTGACACAGAATGACACAGAATAGAGGCAGTCTTAAGGAGCTAAAAGAGGCTCCTGGCTGACAGCCAGCAAGGAAATGAGGACTTCAGTCTTACAGCCTCAAGAAAGGGAATCTTGCCAGCAACCTAAATGGGCTTGGAAGTGAATTCTCCCTCTATCTAGAGCCTCTAGATAAGGGTCCAGGATGACTGACACTTTGATTTTGGCCTTTTGAGACATAGAGCAGATGAACCAGTCCAGCATACCTGGACTTCCAATCAACAGAGTTGTGAGATAACAAATGTGTTACTTTAAGTCATTAACTTTGTAATAGTAATAGTTTACAACAATAAAAACTAATCAAAGTCCTTTGTCAAATAACTGTATCTTGTGAATATTTTCTTTCAATCTTTAATTCAGCTTTTCATTTTCTTAATGAAGTCTTTTTATGATTAGTAATTTTAAATTCTTATGAAGTCTAATTTATCATTTTTTTCTTTCATCATTAGTGCTTCCTATTTTGCTCTTGGAAACCCATCCCTTACAATATTGATCTCTTCTTCAAGATTTTGGGCTTTTTCTAAGTTGATAAGTTTTGTCATGCTGTTCCCAGAATTGTTCAAGAACAAAGTGTATCAGATCATTGATTAATCTGGGACCCTAAATATCACTTCCATATTCATGCACCAAGTTATCCTTGTACACAAAATCATTGATTCTTAATTCATTAAATTGATTTTGCTTCATCATCCTGAAACCATTTTTTTCCTTATAATTTTATAATGGGTTATTCCAATTCAAACATCAACTATCTTAAATACGTTTTTTGGGCTCCCATTTATTGAGCCTTACAATGTTATAGATACTCTCTTGGGAACATGATATATCTTTAATTTTTATAATAATACCATAAGATAGATATTACTAACCTCACATTTACAAGTAACATTGTAGTTTAGTATTGAACAAAAAAAGTTCTGAAAAATCTACTGTTTGGGGTTTTGCCATTTTCCAACTTGGATCCCCATTAGGATCTTAATCTATTTCCATAGTATTCTCTCCAGAGTAAAATTTTACCAATTTTACTTTTGATATAATGTCATTCTGCTAAAAAAACAGATTCTAAAATTTTTTTGTTTAAATGTTTAAGCACAAAAGCTATAGAAAAATTTAAATTTGTTATGTTTGTTTGGTTTTAAAGTACATACCCTTTCAATAAGGAGAAAAATAGCCAGTTAATATTTTGGAAATAAAATAACATAACTGAAAACTAACAAAATGACATCAAAACTAACATCATAAATAGGGGGTAGATGGACATTGTATGCTGCAGGTGTGACACTCTGAAAAAGACACAGCATTATATGAAGTACTCTATCTGAGAATGCCTAACCCAAATCTAAACATGTGGGAATATCAGACAAATCACAAATAAGGAGCAATAATTTTTTAAAGGAAAATATTCTTCAACAATGCCAATATCCTAAAAGACATAGAAAGACCGGGAACTAACCCAGATTAAAGGAGACTAAAGAGACTTGTAGTCAGCTTGCACTGGTTTGCAAGAACCAGTTTTTCCCATCTTTTTCTAACTACATGCTCAGCCATGTCATTTTGGTAGCTTGAAATTGATTACAGTGGGAGTGTTTACTTCACAGAAATGCCAAATGTTGCAAATTGGGGTATTCATGCACTAGTTGTTAAACATTTGTCAGTAAACCACTGGAGACATTACTACTAAGCCCAACATATGTTCCAAGACTAGATTCTGAACTGCAGAGAAATATATGCTCTAAAGGATTTTCTTAGGTCAATTGGCAAAATTGGAATATAGATGGTAGAAGAAGTATTATACCAAATTTACTGAAGTTGATAACTGTGGTTATGTAAGAGAATATTTTTATTCTGGGGAAATATACATTTATGTGTTTAAGAATAAAGGGGCATGATGTGTGCAATTTGCACCCATGTTTTAGAAAAAAGATACTTATGTATAAATAAAAAAGAAAATGATAAAACCAATGGGACAAAATGCCCTCAATATGCAAACCGGGTAAAGATGAGTATTTCTCTCTCTCTTTTTCTCGCAACTTTTCTATGAGTCAACTTATCTTTAAATGAAAGTTTTAAAATATCCTCAACAATAAAAGAAAAGCCCCACTATGAATAAGTTTTAAAATCAGAAGATTTTGCATGTATGCTTTATTTTATTTTATTTATTTATTTATTTTGAGTTGTAGTCTCACTCCATCGCCCAGACTGGAGTGCAGTGGCCGCTCCCGGCCACTGCAGCCTCGACCTGCTGGGTTCCAGAAATCCTTCTGCCTCAGCCTTCCAAGTAGCTGGAACTACAGGCACGTGCTACCACACCCGGCTAATTTTTTGATTTATTGTAGAGATGAGGTCTCACCAAGTTGCCCAAGCGGGTCTCGAACCCGCGGGCTCAGACAATCCACTCACCTCAGCCTCCCAAGGCATGGGATTATAGGCTGAGCCACCGAGCCCGGCTATTTTGCGTGTATGTTTTATTTTATAACATCTCTTTTCAAGACAGAAAGCACTGTTCTCTTGAGCCACACACAGAAAAAAAAGAGGAGGGGAATTTTTACCACCTGGAAGATTTTTACCTGCGTTGGTAAATTCCATATTTTGGCAGGTTTCAGAATTTATGAGATAGGTGCCTTGGCTGTAGCAGTTTTTGTGTGAGTGTATCTATGCCACCCGAATCAAAAATGGTCTAGAATCTCACCTGCATTGGGCAAACGCTGTTACATGAAACTCAATCTGCTGTAATTCATTCTCTTGAAATCTTTATAAAGAATTGCAAGGGAAATGCATGGATAATTACTGTTTATGCTCAAGGACCAAATTTACCCCTTTCATTGAGTTTGAAGGAGATAGTAATGAGCTTCTTTTGTGGCCCTGCCATTCACCAGATGACAGCTCTTTCAGACTGAAGACTGGTTTAATTCCTTCTCACTGAATAGCATTTTTAGCAAGGTTTCCAAGAGAATTTTATTTTTTTTAAATTATTTTTTCAGTAAAGTATTATTTACAGTTGTTTAAAAAAATCAAACTGTACAGAAAAGTACAACATGAGGAATAGCAATTATATCCACTTCCTGGAACCCTAACTCCATAGTCACTGTTAACTATTTCTTGTATACTTTTGGGGTAAGAGAATATACACATGTACCCAAATGCATGCTTTGTAAAAATATACAAATAATTCTTACTCTTTGCAGTAATTTACATTTCCCCCTATAATATATCTAATGTTTCCTCCCTCTAATAATATATCTAGGACATCCTTCTATTAAGCTGGTTCATCTGAAATGACTGGCTTGGTAGTTTGACCTAATATTTCAGGCAAAAATGTAGTTAATTCTTTGGACCATGCTGGAGAGGTCTCTTAATACAGAGGCACAGAAATGTATCCGGTCAGTTCCACATTGCCAGACATTCAGTTCGCTTATAATTTTTTGCCATTATATACAGTGCTAAAATGATCTTACATATATCTTAGGATAATTTTGTGACTTTTTGTGATAAATTATCAGGATAATGTCTAGGTTAAAGAGAATGTTCATTTTTAATCTCAATTTTGTCAGATTGCCCTCCATAAATGTTGCACCTTTAAAGGGACCCCAGTGATACAGAATACTGCCTCAGTCCTGTGGCAACTCAGAAATTTTAATTTTTGCCAATGTTTTAGGTAAACATTTTTTAAATTTCATTGTTTTGATTGGCATTTTTAAAATACATGGTTTTGAGCCTCTTACAGGCTTATTTGCTTTTGTACTTTTTTTGCAAAAGTCACCTTTTTAATATTGCTTAAATATCATCCTTTGATTCATTCCTATGGATTTTGGATGAACTGTTTAAGTTCAATAAATTAACTATTTGTTGTTTTGCAAGTGTTGAATGAATTTAGAGAGTATGAGAAAATTTAACAAGGTAAAAGTGATTTTAAGACTGTGTCACATTCTACATACAGAATTTTTTTTCTTTTTTGCAATTTTATTTTGTTAATTTTCTCCATGCTACCAGATTTAACATTTTTTTTCTTCTTTATGGCTTCTGTACTCTCTATCTGACTTAGAATGACCTTTTCTATTCACAAACTACTAAAACCATCGTGCATCTGGCACACATTAAAGGCCAAGTTGGTAGTATTTGATACGAAAAAGAAACCATTTTTCTTCTAATATCTCTAGGTTTTCCTTATTTACATTCAAAGTAATGCATAGATGCCTGCTTCTTCAGGAAAGTTCTAATCATAGATACTCTACCATATTTTCAGACTATAACACTGGTATTGGATTTCAAAAATAGGATAGCTAGCTGCAATAACTCAAGTTGCTACAACACAGTGATGCTGTAGTCTACATTCATTAAGCATCACTCAAAACTATTTATACTTGTTCCTCTACTTTCCTGTTTTTTGCTCCCAAAACAGTTTTTCAATCATTCATTCCATTTTCTAGAAGGAGATGCTTTGAAATAAAGAATGCACCTAGACTCCCCCCCCCCCCCCGCCAGTAAATGATCAATTCATGCAAAGTAATGTTTTCTGAAAGTCAGGCTTCCCCTCAGCATTTGAGACTTGCTGAGAGAAGACCAAGCTCCCTCAAGAAGCTGGAGCTAAAGGTAACTGAATTACAGGTTTAGGAAGGAGGTAGATCCTTTTCCTAACTTAAGTTTCCATCTGAAGAACAGTCCAGATACTTATTGCATGCAAGCCAAAAAAAGAGTCTCCAGGTAACAAGATCTTTCCTTGGACAAGCAAAATTAAGGCAAAAAAGTATGGGGCTTTAGTTGTTGTTTTTGTGAGTTTCTGTTTGTTTGCTGGCTTGTTTTTTCAGGAATTCATTGGCTCTAGGCAGCCCAGCTTTCATTTAAGGAAAGGTTCGTGGGCGTCTTGTGGCCTCAGCTCCACATGCCTCTGCACTATGTCTATGACTTGCAAAAACAACCGTGTGGGATGCTAATTCAGTCTTTGGTTTCTTTTTCGTATCAAATACTGCCAACTTGGCCTTAAATGTGTGCCAGATGCAAGATGGTTTTATGATGTGATACCGTTAGGAAGTCTGGGTTGAGTATAGCTGGATGGGAGCTGGCTTCTATTGTTGGAGTGGTTCCTGTCACTGATGGCTCCAGCACAAGACTGGGAGCTCTGGCGTTTTGCTGGGCACCTCAGTCTCAACTGTTGCCTGGCAGGGGATGGTCATCAAGCCTGTTGTGAGAATTGCAGGTTCTCTGGTGTGTTCTCTTTTTTCTGACAGCCAGATTCCTGAGTCCTATGAGAACTTCCATGGTGCCTGCCTGGAAATGGGATGCAGAATCTTCACCATAGTGGAGCACACACTGTCAAAAACTTTTCACAAATAACCCAGGTAACTACCTCCTGAAATGCATGCCTAGGACTCTATTGTATTTTCAATTAATATTTTAAAAGCACCATCATCAGTGATGCACCTGGAAACTCAAACATATTTAACTTTGATTTAAAATAAAAAACAAAAGGCCTGAGAAAGATAGTCGAAAACATTAATAACTAGAAAGTTTAAGGAGAAAAAAAGATTATTATGGACTCTTTGGAACCTGAAATATATAGGCAGTTTTCTCAGTTATATATACACATTTTTATAAGAGACATGCCACATGCTCTATAAAGTGTACATTATGTTTATTTATATGTTTTTCTTTTCCTTACAGTGGCTATAATAAAATGAAACAATGTTACAGTTCATTGCTTTGTTTCTGACTTCCACCAAACCTAACCTCTTTCATGCCTAACTGTGATCCAAGATTTACTACTAAGTGGTAATAAAATATTGTACACTTAGAGAATGAGTCAATGTTATGAATCAGTGAAATTCTGAATACTTTTAAGTCTTGAAAATCTAAGGGTAAGTTGTTTGCAGGTTCTGTGGGTCACTGGGGAGGCTTAAATATTTTATTTCTGAAAGCTGTATGCTTACTCTGCAATTATTTGGGTGAATTAGGTCGTACCAGAATATTTAGTGGTGCTGATAATAGTAATTACAGATGAAAGAAAATCATAGAGGAAGGTAGTGATATATCTTGTACATTATTTCCATTATTTCCAATGCAGAGAAATGAAAGGGCTTTCTACATTGAATCAAAATGATATACCAAAGACCAATTTGTTTTCAGGATGTGGTAGGCAGTGACTCCCATTTCCTGTAATAGGGTCAAAACCTCTTGCTAACAGACTATCTTCTCCCACACCTCTGTGACTCCGAAAAGATTTACGACCTTTGCTGCCCATAATCGTATTTAGTAAGGGATATAAGAAGACCATGTGCTTATAAACTTGGAGTAAAGCTTTAAAAGATAATCCATTTCCTTTATTTTTCCCTTCATATTTATGAACACATCCTAGGGCAAAGCTATGTGACTGAACTTCCTTCAATGATGGGAATGATCTACATCTATGCAAATATGGTAGCCATGAACCACATGTCGCTATTCGAGCACTAGAAATGTGGCTCGTATGACAAAAGAACTGCATTTTAAATTGTGTTTAATTTAAACTTATTTTTAGATAGGCACATCTGACTAATGGCTGCTGTACTGGACAATGTACCCTTAGACTAGAGCTTAAATGATTTTCTTAGTGAAGACTGACTTGGGGAAAATGTCTTAACAAGGACTTCCTAAGTAATGGTAAAAGAAAAAAAGAGCAGTTGTTTAGTTTTTCCATAATTTAACTTAGGCAAGATTTCACAGGATCCTAGTTTTCTTCTAATGCTTTTAGGGAAAGTCATTGATTTTATTGAGAAGGAAGGAAGGAGAAGGAGGAGGAGGAGGAGGAGAAGATCCACTTTCTAAAATGTATGATTTGATTAGTAATTGTATCGCTTAAATCTTTGGAATTTTTTTCCTTGGTGAAACACACTTATGTTCACGTAGTATGATCTTAAATCAGGTCAGAAATAAATTTGGAGGTCTCTTAACTTGTCCAAGCTATCTCATTAGAAATTTTAAGTGACAAGATTTATAGGGAAGTTATTTTTCTTTCTACGCTTTCATGCTTTGCACTTGTCTTCTTTTCAATTATATAAGGATATAAGGGAATGCAAGAAATTACTCTCAGAAAAACATGTTGCAATTGGCTTCGCTTTACAACTCTGGGAAGGGCAAAACTTTTGCTTCTGTGTGATCCAAAATGACAGATATTATCCCAAAGAGTATATCACTGAAGGAAATTTTCTATTTTAAATGAGTGGTTTTTAAATATGTAAACTAACAGTCAAGGTGTAAGATTTTCCTAAAGGTACATAATATAATAAAAGGTGACACTGAGGCATAGAGGTTAAGTGGTATTAAATGTGCATGAGTAAAAGTACATACAATAAATATATTTTGACTTCCTGGGTACCGATTTTATTTTCAGAGTACAGAGGTGGGAAACAGAGCACTAAAGTCCAGAGGGGTATTTTTCTGGGGGGGTATCTTGGGCCTTGTTTAAGGTACTATCTCTAATGGGGAGCCAAGGAAGGCTCTAGGCAGAGGGGTTGCAAGTCTGTTTTATATTTCAGATAAATCAGACTGGAAGTTTGGTAGATGGTGAGCTTGTGAAAGGGAGACCCTTCAGGGTCAGCTGTGGTCAGTGTAGGCGAGATGATGAAGACCTGGGTGAGTGGTGAGAGGCTGTGGTTGTGGGGAGGAGAATGGAGGGGAGTTGAGCTCGAAAGTCTTTGTGAGTCAAAGTCAGCAGAACTTGGGGAGTGACTGAATGTAAGGTATAATGGGGGTAAAAGAGGGAGATGAAAAATAGATTTGTGTTATTTGGGTGACTGGGCAGACATTGGTGCCAACTACAACTGTGAACCATGAGCATAGACCAGATTGAGGGAAAGATAATGGGCTTAAAGTGCCCTTAGAATAGATCCTCAGGAAACTTTCCAGAAGACATTGAGAAATGTAAATTGGAGTTAGAGGAGATTTCTGTGCAGGAAAGAGAGATTTAAGAATAATGAACATTCTGAGAAGTGACTCGTGTATGGGTAATAATGAGCTAGAATCACCAACTTAAAAAAAAAAGCCAAAGAATATGGAGCTTATGAAAGAAACAGAGAAGAAATGGTAGAAAAAGAAGGAGGATAAATAGGAGTAGAGAATCTGAAAGAAAAAAAGTAATTTCCAGAAGGTCACCATGGTAAACACAGACAATAATAGGGACTCAACTGATCTTGTAGGCATTGTGTTACACGTGGCGAACACCTTGCCTTTCTGTGGATTGATTCTCTTTCTTATTGGCTCCTCTCTAAGCTATATCCCTGCATATTCTACTCATCCTTCAAAACTTCCACTTAAAGCCATCATCCCTTGGAGGCAAATTTTCCTGCCTCAAGGTCCTACCCAGCCAAGCTACATGAGGTGCTTCTTCATTTGACCCTATTTGGGACAGAGCTTGGCTCTGGTGCTCATTGCAGGGACATTGCCTATATGCCAGCTTCCTTCTCTGTTCTGCAAACTATTCAAGGTTATTGTGGAGAACTGATGTACACTAAAGTATCCCACTTTGTTATGTCTTCCTGTATCCACTCTCTTTGGTAGTGCCCTTTCATACTTGAACTAGACTATGTGTCTTCTTTTGGACAATGGAATGGTGACAAACTTGATTTCAGCAGAGGCTTGCAAGTGATTGTGCTTTCTGGCCTTTTTGGACTCCTACTATCACAGGCAGACATAGCTAGTCTAACCTGCTGGAGGAAGAGAAATTGCTTGAAGCAGAGCCAACTCATCCTAGCTAAAGCCATCATAGCCTAGCCAATCCCTAGCTGACCCAATAGCTGAATTCATGAGCACTAAATTTGGGGGCAGTTGGCTACACAGCAGTAACTGATACAATTAGAAATTGTGTCTTGTACATTTTTTAAACTCCAGCATATTAACCTAGTACCTAATATCTAGTGAGTACTTCATAAGTATATACTGAACTGAAAGGCATAGAAGAGAGGAATTGAAAATTCCCACTCTACTACAAAGCAGTTTTTTTCCCTCCTCTCTTTCCACCAAGCATCATGACTATGCCCCAATTTTCCCACTCACTTTTACCTCGGAGATCTCAGGAGCTTCGACTGCAGGGGTGGTTGTGGGAATTCCGGCATGCGCAGTGTGGTTTGAAATCCACAGACAGGGGAGGGTGGCTTCCTTCCTTGGCATGCTGCCCCATGCGCGGTGAGCAGAACAGCCAAGCCGAAGTGGCAGCCACAGTGTGGTAGCCCAGCTCTACTGACATAAATTACCCTGGGGCAGGAAGGAGCAGTGAGAGTCAGCGGTTTCAACTACCTAGTAGTTCATTTTTGTTCTTGTTTTTCAGTTAGCAATCTGCAAAATTTATTGCAAAATGAAGCTCCCTGCTCCAGAGTCAATAATATTCCTGGTGCCAGGTGGTATAATAATTCACCAAAAAGGGCAGAAGTTGGAGGGAATGAGACTGATTTAGGAAGTAGACTTCCAAGTCCTATTGCTGCTGCCTATTCCCTGCTGCTACAGGTCAGGTAAGTAGAGGGCTAAGGTTACAACCTCATAATATCCTTGGAGGGCTAGAATTTCTATTGGGTTTGAAACTGAAAACAAAAACTGTTTCTATTGCATGATGGATTCCTTTTATCCTTCCCACCTCTGTTTCCATTTCAGCATAAAAATAGTAACATTCACTTTCATAATTTGCTTCTGGCATCATCACAAGGTACTGTAGAAAACCTGGCCATGTGCAAAGCTTCCTACAATGCTTTCTAATGCTCTAAGATCAGTGGCTCCGAAAAGAAGGGGCCATTGGCGATCCCACAGATCTAACTTCCTCATTTACGGACACAAATACCAAGTCTCCGTGTAACTAATGAATCGTTCAGATTCTGCCCAGATACTTACCTGGGACTAAAAACTAGCTCTGCTTCCCAGGTCATATGTCAGAGTTGCTTCACTTGACAGTTTTTTAAAAAAAATTATTTATTTATTTTTTATTATGAAGTTGTGGGGTACAGTTAAGGGTTAGGTATACAATTGTGCTTCCTTCAGGCACCCTGTTGATATGGGGTGTTTCATTAACAGATATTTGCTAGTGTTAATCCCATCTCCCCCCCCCCATAGTTTCCCAGTATGGTCAGTCATTTTCGTATAGTATTG
Organism: Carlito syrichta; assembly: GCF_000164805.1. Lineage (NCBI taxonomy): Eukaryota > Metazoa > Chordata > Mammalia > Primates > Tarsiidae > Carlito > Carlito syrichta. Next base: position 508,629 of record NW_007251079.1, read on the forward strand.
CATTGGATGTTTAAGGTCCATTATATGAGTGAGAACATGTGATACTCGGATCTTTGTTTCTGTGAGAGGTCACTCAGTATTATAGACTCTAGTTCCAGCCAGGTTGCTGCGAAATTCATGATTTTGTTCTTTTTTATGGCTGCGTAGCATTCCATCATGTATATGTACCACATTTTTTTAATCCAGTCCTCTTTTGATGGGCAGCATGGTTGTTTCCAGGTTCTTGCTATTGTGAACAACGCTGTGATAAACATGCGTGTGCAGGTATCTTTTCTATAGAGTGATTTGTGTTCTTCAGGATATATTCCCAGTAGGGGGATTGTGGGGTCATATGGGAGGTTGGTATTTAGAGCTTTTAGGAATCGCCACACTGCTTTCCACAGAGGTTGCACTAGTTTCCACTCCCACCAACTGTGTAGAAGTGTTCCCTTTTTGCCACACCCTCTCCAGCAGCTGTTATTTTTTGACTTGTTGATAATTGCCATTCTGACTGGGGTTAGGTGGTATCTCAGTGTGGTTTTGATTTGCATCTCCCTGATGGTTAGTGAGGTTGAACATTTCTTCATGTGTTTGTTGGCTGCTCGGATGTCTCT
>NW_007251079.1:509511-661975 GCF_000164805.1 Carlito syrichta
GGTATTTCCTTCATTTTCTAAGGTTCTTATGGTTTGAGGTTTTACATTTAGGTCTCTGGAGTTAACCTTTGTGCATGCGGATAGATAGGGGTCCTGTTTCAATCTTCTGCATGTGGTTAGCCAGTTTTCCCAGACAGTTTTCCACTTTGATCTTTTTCAATTATATATAGTATCTTTTAAAAACTGTCTTTTCTTCTCCTATTATTTCTTAAAGAGTCTTAATGTATTTGATTAGCTGAAAGGACCATAAAGCCACATTTTCCTTCCAACTGCAAGGGACAATGTGTTACCATCAGTTACTTTGATTTAATTATCTTTACAAATTAACTAACTCCCTGAAAGATTGTTGAAATGCCATATTTGGTTATTCCGTGTATAGCCTTTCTTGAAATGCCTGCAAAATCATCTTTGCAATCTGGGATGTAAGTTTGATGTTTCTTGGGGGACAATTAGCAGTTGGGAACTACACTCTACAAGTCAAATGTGTATGAATTTCTTGTTCAACACCAACATTTGCTCTTTTAGAAAATTTAGATGGAATTTCTTTCTTTCAAATCTTCAGTTCTTTATTGGTGTTGGAGCCTTAACCACCAGCTCAGGGCTGGCTATAAAGCTCAGATTAAAAGGAATTGCTTTGATGTTTTCAAAGTCAAGCAAGAATTTTACACCTTTCCAAGTAACCTTTGACTGCAGGTGAAGAATGCACCTCTCTGGAGAGGTACCAATTAGAGCTAATTGTATATGACCTGATTGATCCATCAGGGCTCTAAGAGTTTCTAATTGAATTTGCTACTCTCTTCATAAAATGAAGATTTGGTTTAGTTGCAAGTTGTGGATTGGAGGAACTAGCTGCATTCTTTATCAGACCTCAAAGATAGGTCAATATAATGACCTAAAGTGGGTTGCATACATCCACCCTTGTCACGGAATTCCTCTCCTATTACCTTGTAAATCAAGGATGGCTCAGAGAAGTGGTTCTCATTCTGGGAGGGAGTGCCAGTTCCATCTCCCAGGAGCTGGTGCTTTTCCTCAGTTATTTGCACAGGGGTGAGGGGACCCCAGAAACTGTTGTAAACTGAGCTGAGACTGGGCAAGAGGAGCCTGGCTTCAGGCTTTACCAAGCCCTTGAAACTCAGCCCAATCTGGTTAAAACTTGAGAGTTTGTGAGTCTTTTCATGTGCACTAATTGTGTTATGTTGTGGATAGAAACTATGAAAGATTCATGTTTTAAAAGTCTCCATCTTGGGTGAATTTTATTTCTAAACCAATTAAATATCTGTTTCATCCTGAGATTTGGATCAAAACTCAAGTGAGTGAAAAGTTGAAAAAAATTGATACACATAACCTGTGATGTTTATTCTGATGTAGCAACATTAATTGCCCAAACTGAACATCATCTTTTCAATTCTATCCACTGGTGTGTTCAAAATATAACTGAATGATTTTTTTTAAAGTTGGATATAATACCGACTGTATGTATTGAGTCATCTCAACATGGGAATTGTCTATATACTCAAAGAAACTTTCTTCAGTCTACTCTCTCTTTGTATAGGTATTTGGTGAGCACTCTGTGATCTCCCATCAAAAGCAAAATTAAATGTAAGGCTTTTATCTTCCCTCCCCAAATATGACTTAAAATTTCATCCTCAATTTCCTTTCTCACCTCACACATACAGAAAACACTTTATCTACCATGCAGCCTAGACCTTAAATTTCAAAGTGTCAGCTTTTCAGAATCCATACTGCACAGTCAAGAGAAGAAAGATAAAAAGGTAGCACTTTCTCAACTAGTCCTCAAATCACATAAGTGGTCTACAGTGTATTGTATGTAGAGCAGATGCATAGACAGTATATAATATTGTGGTGAAAGGTATGTACTTTGAAACTGGACAGACTGAGCTCAAATTCCTGCTCTCCCACTTGTTAGCTATATGACCTCAGGCAAGTTATTTCCACTGTTTGAGCCCCAGTTGGCTCATCTATAAAGTGGGATAATAATTCCACCCATCTCAGGGGATGTGGATGAAACAAATCCATCTACATAAAGTCCTTGAAATTGTGCCAGGGTGATATTACACTTACATATGCAACATGCACGTGTTTCTCCTATTATACTATAAATGTCTTAGGAATAACATATTTATGAATCCAAGTGGTTGTTTGTGAAGTAGATGATCTTTCGTTTATGCAAGATTTACCTAAGTTGCTCTGATTGAAAGTTATTTGGCATCCACATGTCACTCTCACCTTAAAATCAAGGATATTTTGCTTGTAGTTGAGAGCTCTTCTGCCTATAAGGTATACACCAGGGAGCCCCTGAATGCCACTTTGGAATTTTTACAAGTGTCTTTTTTCTTTCTGCTTTTGCTCTAGTTCATATAGACATTTATTATTTTTATTATCCCAAAGGAGAAAAAAGGCCAACTTACCTGATGGAAGAGTTTTAGTTAGGGAATAGATGGAAATCAACTTATTTTAGCTGACTTGTGTCTCTGGCACTTGCTCACCCTTCATACATGCCTTAGTAAAGTAAATTACTATTTTCTAGAGTCTCTGTCATTGGAAAAAGTTTCAAGATCCACTTAAAGGTTAATTGTACTCAGGATGATACGGTTTTCCTGGCTCAGGAATTTGTTTCAAATTCAGCTATAAATCAGTAAGTGTGCTGCTTTTCCTGGTCCTCTTTATGACCCCAAAGGGGACTGTACCATTCTCTGATTTGATGAGAAAGGAAAGGAATGGAAAAGAAGGGAAGGAAGGTGGAAGGAAGGGGAAGGAAGGTGAGGAAGGGAAGTCATAACATTTTAAGGAAACTCATTTATCTACCCAGGCTCTATACCCCAGTCCTTTCCTAAGACAGATAGACTTTGATTATGATATCTCTCTGTCAGGTGATAGGCTGGAGAAATTCCCACATTTCCATGTCATGTGACATTTATTCTTTTACCTAATATGACCTGGATAGGTGGGCTTCTGACCCTCTTTTGACCCAAGCATTGTCTTCCTTCTTATATGGAACATGGTTCCGTTGTTTACATTTGGAGTTTCTCCTCTGTAAACCAGCTATAATTGTTTCTGTTCTTATTTCAATTGCCTTTGGTAATGTTGGATGGTAAATGCAAGAATGCTTGAAGGGTGTGCCAAAAGAATTCAGAACAACAACCTATTGATCCTTGAGCAACTTCTCATCAAGAAGGTGCTAAACCATCAGTGGGTATGAGAGAGCCAGTCATTATTAATGACCGTTCCAAACAGCTCATTTGCATGCATAAGAAAAAACAAACATAAAATATAAGAAGAAAATATCTAAAAAGTATTTAAGAAATTAAGCAGGTTTATAATGTCTTCCCCCATTGTGCTGAATGGATTTCTTCTCTATATGTTCTGTTTCTTCTCTTTGTGTTCTGTTCTAGTTCAGGCTTTTAAAATACAGATGTCCTTTCTAAAATGTCTTGATCTTTTCTATCTGCCTCTGCTCTATAGGCCATCCTTTTTCAGAAGCCAAAGAGAAATTCCTGGTGGCTGCTGACTTGTTAGCTATAGAAATGGAAGTTTATAGTACAATATATCTCTTCACTGTTTAACTCTTGCTTTCTTGCAAGCTGTCCCACCTAATGATTCAAAATAATCAAAATGTGGAATACATATGCAGAGAGTCCTCTGGCTTAATCCTCATCACTGGGTGGGTCACTGGTGGTGTAACTCTAAGATTTATCATTGAAGCCAGGCATGGTGGTGCGTGCATGTAGTTCCAGCTACTTGGAAGACTGAGGCAGAAGGATTGCCTGAACCCAGCGGGTTGAGGCTGTGGTGGCCGTGAGCATGCCACTACACTCCAGCCTGAGTGACAAAGTGAAACTTCAACTAAAAAAAAAACCCCAAAACAAAACAAAACAAAACAAAAAACCCACAAAAATAATTTATCATTGAAACCAGGGTATTTTTAAGAGTGAAAGGAAGAGCCATTAATACTTATCTAGAACCTAAACTGGGATTATCCTGCACAAATTGCGATAAATTATTAAGGAATAACCACATAACAAGTAACAACTGATTAAGTGATTGATTTTTGAAAAGAATGAAAGAAATCAAAGTCAAAATTATTTTTTGCTATAATATTTAGAAGCTGTGCTATGTACTTTGTATCTATTAACTCATTGTAGTACTCCTATTAGATGGGTATCATTCCCGCTTTCTGTATAAGAAAACCGAGGCTCTAGGAAGTACAGTTATTGCCCAAAGATATAATATATTATATATTGGAAACCATTGGCTTTAGAGAAATTAGATAGTGATTAGAGAAACTGTCCAGAAATGAATAAATAAATGAATGAGAGAGAGAGAGAGAGAGAGAGAGAGAAAGAGAATGAATGCATAAATGAATAAAATAATTTTTAAGAACCCAGCAAATCTCACTCATATGATGAGGAGATCCTGTGCACATAATTATTTGGGTTTGCAGAATATTGCCAATTTGAAAATGTTCATAGCTAATTTACATTACCTGTTCCTACTTTACTTTTACATCATAAAGATGATAGCAAGCCCCAGCAAGTAAGAAAGCTTAGCACCATTGCTATAGCAATTTCTCCAAATGGAAAAATATATATATATATATACCTTCCCAGTCATATATGAAATAGTTGAAAAGAGCTCTTAAACTTTTATTTGCTAATTTCACTTATAATAATGTATTTGAAGGGAACAGAGCTGGGTCTTTGTACCCCTTGCATGGACCAGTAGTTGGAAGCAGGCTGTCCTTGGTAAGGGTTGCCATCTTTGTCTAGAGACTTTCTTTAACCAAGGGCAATCCCCAGACAGAGACTCAGGGAAATGTGTGACTTTAAGCAAGTTAGTTTTTTCCTCTCTGATTCTCTGCTTTCTCATATTAAAATAGGAATTTATAGTTACCATCTTGTTTACTGTTCACGGTTATTTGGAGAATCAATAAAAGGCAACGCCTCAAAATATAAACCATGAAATTGAGAGATGTTGTTTTCAGTTCTGTTGCCTCAAGTGAATTATACCTTCACGTTGGGCTGTCTGTGGGGATCCGGTCTTTTAAAAGAAGGTCTTTCTACCTTTGGAAAGTTTCATAAAGACCAGCTTTGCCGAACGATTTTCTTCTCTTTATGCTCTGTTTCTTCTCTTTGTATTCTGTTCTAGTTCAGGCTTTTTCAATTCAGAAAGTTGGTTTTCTGCGATGTACAATCTGCTCTTTACTGTTTCCAGTGACTTTTGATTAGACAGTTCTGTTTCTTATATTTAAAAATGCTGTACTGTCTTCAAAATGGCACCTTTTAATAAATACTGGCTTTTTACAAATATGTTTAATGGATATCTTCTTATTCTTAGAGGTACAGTGGGTAATACATTCAAAACATTTAAGATTTTCTCCCTTCTTTGCATTATGTTTTATGAAGTGATCACTATTCTACTTTCCCAAGTTGATCCTCTGCCTCCTAGATCTGATTTACTTATTTTTAGTTTGTTCTTTGAATATACAACAATGTACTTCTCCATTCTACTATTGATGGACTTTTGAGTTTTTTCCAGTTTGAGACTATTACAATAATGCTAGTTTGGCTATTCTTTCAACATTTGTACTGGTTCACATAAGCTAGCTTGTCTTGGTTATCTAAAAGAAAGTGGAAAATTGCACAGTCATGTATATATGCAATCTTCAACTTTACTTTAATGCTTAACTGTTTTCCAAACAGTTGTACCATTTCACAGTCACTCCAGGAGTGTGGGTCTTCAATTATCAGACACTGTGGCAGGTGTTGTTGATGCCCCACCCTGGCACTCACCATTTTCATGCATGACCAAATCAAAAGCTTCCAACTACAAACACCTGCAACTCTTTGCCTGAGGGCTTTCTTTGACTGTCAGAGGCCACTCAGCTCACAAGTGGAACAGGAATTAACCTTCTCCCACCTGCCCTGGAAGTTGCCCTCAACAAATTCCTAACCATAATGATGTGTGAGTTCAGCTCCTTCTTCCCACTAGGGAGATAACTTTGAGATGTATTTACTATCTCCTGGTATTTTTTCAAAAGCTAAATCTCTGTTTACTCACAGGTGACAGCTTGCTCAATAGTGACCCTTTATTGACTTTTCTTTCTTTCTTGTCTCATTTCCCCATGTTCATATTACTGTTTCCTGGAATCATGTTCTTTTTTAATTTTTAGAGACAGGATCTGACTCTGTAACCCAGACTGGAGTGCAGTGGCACAATCTCAGATCACTGTAACCTCAAACTCCTGAGCCCAAGCAATCCCCCTGCCTCAGCCTTCTAAGTAGCTAGGACTACAGACAGGTACCACCATGCCCAGCTAATTTTTGGGTATTTTGTAGAGATGAGGTCTTACTACATTACCCAGGCTGGTCTTGAACTCCTGGTCCAAAGTGATACCCTGGTCTTGGCCTCTCAAAGTGCTGGACTTAACAGGTGTGAGCCACTGTGTCTGTCCTCATTTTCAAATAAACTATCTGCACTTGAATCCTTCACTGATACTTCTTGACATTTGTGGGTTGAGCCTCCCGTGTCATCCTACATATCCTTGTGGCCTTACTCTTACTATGACACTTCTCACACCACGTTATATTCCAAAGAAATGTGAGCTCCACATGGGAAGGGACTTGATGTTTCCTTTCCAGTCCTATGTCTAATGTCTAGCACCATCCCTGGTAGGCAAAAAGTGCTCAGTGTCTTTCTGGGGGGAATGACTGTTCTCAACAGTATCTGGTGGGTTAAGGGGGCATGGTAAAAAATGAAGCCGAGAAAAGTGACAGTGAATATAGGAAGGCGGGATTAATGTTGAATCTTAGAGAATATCTGAGTTGGAACGTTTGAAATCAATGAATTGAAGGAGCAAGCCACGCATATATCTGGGGAGAGAGCATTCCAGAAGACAGGAAGAGCATGAGCAAAGAGGTCCAGCAGTGAGAACATGCTTGACACTTAAGGGTAAGACAATAGACAGGTATAGCTCAAGCTGAACAAGGGGAGCATGATAAAAGATGTCAGAAGTAGCCAGTGATAAATAGAACATGATACATGAATAAATAAATGCACAAAAATTGGAAATGGCTATGTATGTGAAAGGCAGCAAGGTAAAATGAAAGTATTTTTGAGTTAGAAAGATTTAGATCTCCTCAAGGACTAGATTTCCTAATTTGAGAGATGGAAATATTAACATTGAATGTAGAAGGGTTGAGGATTCAAAGAGAATATGTATCAAGCACTGAACAAATTGCCTAGTCAGAGTAGACTTGATGACAAATTATTATTAGAAACAGTAGCAGTTGTAGTAGGAATAGTACATGCTGTTGGCAGAGGTAATATTAAAGTGCTCTGGTATTTGTTGAGTTAAATAAAAAAGAATTTTTCCAAGCAAAGGTAGGATCAAGGGCAGCTACAGAGAGCTGATAGTTGAGCTCTGTTACAACAAATGCAAAGAAATTATAAAACTATATCAGTCAAGAAAGAAAAATGGCATTCTAGAGATTAAATCATGCCCATTATAAATAACTAAGTGGTGTTTATTTTTATTTTTTTAATTGGATACTGTGTGGAACACTTTGATTCCATGAGCAAACTTGGTATATGTCAAATATATTTTTTAGCCGGGTTCGGTGGCTCAGCCTGTAATCCCGTGCCTTGGGAGGCTGAGGTGAGTGGATTGCCTGAGCCCGCGGGTTCGAGAACTGCCTGGGTAACTTGGTGAGACCTCATCTCTACAATAAATCAAAACAATTAGCCGGGTGTGGTAGCACGTGCCTGTAGTTCCAGCTACTTGGAAGGCTGAGATGGAAGGATCGCTGGAGTCCAGCAGGACGAGGCTGCGGTGGCCGGGAGCGGCCACTGCACTTCAGTCTGGGTGACAGAGTGAGATTCCAACTCAAAAAAAAAAAAAAAAGAAAGAAAATATATATATATATATTTTAAGGTAAGTTGGAATCTATTATTTTCAATGTAACTACCTTTTAATGAGTAGCGTTTACAATAAACATTCAAAAAGAGAAATTCATAAAGGATATCATAGTAGTCCCTATGAAAATGGAAATGTGAAAAATGTTTGATAACACCAGACCCAGGTATGTCAGATACATTGCTCAGAAAAATAGAAATCTTTTTCTCTACTCATTTTTTTCCTGTCTGCCTCTTACTAAATTCACTTCAACTCTGAGATTTTATAACTACCTCACTCAAAGCATTACCATTGTGTTGCAAGCATGTTGTTCATGTTAAAATGAGCTAGGAGATAACTGCGGATTCTGGAGCTTATCTGCTGTTGAAGGCTCTTTGCCTGCAAATACATTGACAGAGAATGTCAAATCTAAATCATTTGAGCAATAAGCAGAAGAAAGACAGGCTAATGAATTGTGTATAAGGTAATCCTTTAGGAGTCCTTGAATCAAAAACCTATTGCATTTGAAAGACATCATTATCCCAAAAGTTTCCAAAGAAATCTCGCATCCATTATCACCTATTTCTTACAGGATTCAAATCAACATAGTGAAAAATTTAGTTAAACTGGTGATGGAATAGTCAAGAAGCTAAAAGTTGGATATTAAAGTAACTCAAATATTACCAGCAACAGGAAACTTTTACCACTTTGGTGACTGGAAGAACAAAAAGGGGGTAGTGTTACCAGAGCTCAAGGACTAGGTTCACCAGTAGAAGCTGGAAGCATGATGGACTTGACTGATAAGATTTGGAGTCATGAAAGAGATCGTCACTGCCAAAGCTGTCAGCTGAGGAAGGAGAATTGGGGCATAGGTAGGGAGAAAGAGCCTGATCTCTCCATTACATTCCTCCTCCATTCTTCCACCAATGCCTGCCTATCATTGGCTGAGCCATGAAGAAATAATGCTGATATGGAAACCTGGAACAGTCTAGAGAGGTCAGCTGCACCATGATTCAGACCACAGCACAGAAAGAGTAAGGAATGGATCTGAAGACCAGGACAAGCACACAAAAGAAACAATGAACAACCAGAGCTCAAGGCCCCCCACCCCCCTTTTTTTTTTGAGTTGGAATCTTACTCTGTCGCCCAGACTGGAGTGCAGTGACCGCTCCCGGCCACCGCAGCGTCGACCTGCTGGGCTCCGGCGATCCTTCCGCCTTAGCCTTCCAAGTAGCCGGAATTACAGGTGCGCGCTACCACGCCCGGCTGATTTTTTGATTTATTGTAGAGATGAGGTCTCGCTGCCCAGGCGGGTCTCGAACCTGCAGGCTCAGGCAATCCACTCGCCTCAGCCTCCCAAAGGCGCGGGATTACAGGCTGAGCCACCAAGCCCGGCTTCTCAAGGACCTTATAAAGAGGAACTTCCTTTCTAGAGCTCTGCAACTAAGACTTTTCAGCTCCAAGTTCTAAGCCATTATGCCCCATTATTCAAATGTTCAAGAAAGATAATCCAATGTGTTTCAAGTCTTCATCCTGATGCAATCAACTATGGCCAAAGATAAGGATCAGCTCATACAAATGTGGTAAGCTGGGCACTCAACCTCTGTGGATGCCGTTTCCGAGAAAGGGAGATATGACTCTGAGAAGTGGGTAACTCAAGGGCTAGGAATGCACTCTGCACATTGCTTGACTCTTCTGGACTTCAGGTAGCTAGTACCTTCTTTTTTTTTTAAAGTTATTAATAATCTTATTTAATACCACACCCATCCAGAATCCTATCATTTGAATATAGTATCACGCATTTCAGAATTATGACATATCAGTAATTTTTAAATTATTTTTATATATATCTTATATATTTTATTTTAAAAATGTGGGGGAACAATTCAGGATTAAGTGTACAAGTCATGTAGGTAAAATTTGGACCTCCCTTTTGTCCCCACTTGCCCTGGTTTAAGATCAGGTACCCTTATTAATGTTGCGTCCTGCCCCCCACCCGGCAGTATCTCGCTACTGCCAATCCCTTTCTTATAGTATTATGGTATCCAGTACCTTCTTTAGAGTTTCTGAATCTGTTTTCTTAAGTGGACTGGCATTTTTAGGGCTTTATTTGTCGTTTTGATATTAGTCTTATGCTAGTAATATGACATTAGTTAGCTTTGTCTATTTTTGGAAAAGATAATATAGTATAAGGATTATCTTTTTCCTATGACTGTTTAACATAACTCAACAGTAATATATCAGAATCATGTTATGGAAACCAATCTTCATATTTCCCCTAATTATTGGTCCTTCATTTGTCAACATTTCCTACTTTCTAAAAAATATTTTATCATATAAATATTTACAAATTTTATACATGACCGTGCGTTTTCTATTTTATGTTAAGGTATTCCATTTCAGTTATATCTGCGTTTTTATTTCTAATTTTAATGTATATTTAATTTTTATCCTCCATTGTATTCTTCAAGATTTCACATTTTTAAAAGGCCCTAGAGTAAAAAAGAAATCAGTCTTACAGTTTTTTTCTCACTTGCCAGTATTTATGAACTGAGCTAGCCCTCCTGCTGAGGCATTTGTTTGACATTTTTATTTTATAATTCAAAAACTTGCCAGGAGATGTCTATATATCACTTAGTCCCGTTTTACTAAACTTAGTGAATTTTTTAAAAAATTGCTTATTTGTTTTTTCCCCTCAAACTTGAAATTTCAAAAAATGCTTTTATGATTACCTAGGTTTTAATTTTACCAACTGTTCTATTGAGAATACACTGACATGGTTGATTAGATTGTCATTCCTTTGTTATTCTCATTTCTTTTTTTATTGCCCTCCACAGTTAGGTAAACTGAAAACTTGTCCCAGTTTGCCCCAGATTGACAGGATTCCTGGCTCATGAAACTTTAGGACTAAAACTAGGAAAGTCTTGGACAAACCAAAATGATTTGGTTATTCTAATTGCATATCACTGACTCCATTTTTCACATCATCATGTCTGTATTTCACTCTGTCTTCCCAATATGGATTTTAATTATCATGGTTTTTTTTAAAGCACATTTGTCCCTAGTTTTTCCTTGATTCAATGATCTCAGTTTTCATTTTGTCCTAAAGTTCTTGACTTCACCCTGTCGAATCTCTTTTTGTCTTCCACTCACCTTTTAGCTTACAATTTTTCTTCTTAGTAGAGATGCTACAAGTTTTGTTTGAATCCTATTTTAGTTTCTATAGTAAATACTTTTTGAAAATGTTATCTTTAGAAATTCTAGCTGGACGTTCCTTTTCTATTATTAAGAACCATACAAAATCATTTTAAAGACCAAACAGGGTCAAATATCTGAATTTTCATAAGATTTAACACAAATATTATTATGTAATTTTTTCTTAGCTTCTATTTATCCCTTGTATTAATCTTTTATTGGTACAATTCATGTTTGCTTTCACTAAAGACAAGGAACAAAGATTTCCCTTGACTTTACCCACTGTTTGGATGCACTTATTCTTAGATTCAAAGGTAGAAAACAGGTTTATGTGCACATGGTTTAGAACGAGTGATTCTGTTTTCTCTTCCCAGTCTAGGCTCTGCTCCATGGCTCTGTCTCTCCCACAACCACAGAAGAAATTGTTATCTCAGCCTGCAGCCCTTAATAACCTGCTTTTGGGAACTACTCTTCTGTCTTCTCTTCTCTTCTTTATCTCTCCTTCCAACCATTCTCTTATACTAACTTCTACCCTGTCGTTTTCTGGGAACCAGAAATAAATGCAGAAATATAAAGTTTGTACTACTAAACTTAGTCTAGCCTCCTCAAGCAGCATCATCAATGTAACAACAGCAATAACAACATTCACTGAACACTTGGTATGGATTATATATTGTACTAAATGGGTTAGATAGGCTTTTGCACTTACTGAGTAGCCTGATTTTCCTGTTAGTAGAGGTCATATATCTTTAAACTAGGAACAGATAACAAATAAGGACAAAATTTATTCCTAACTTATTTTTTCAGATAACAAACATTTTTGATTTATAGGCACATCATGTATTCCTTTCTTTCAACCAACTCCATTAACATTCTTATTAGTGACAATTCCTTCTACATTCTAGTACCAATTTTCTCATTAGTTTTTAATATTAATATTTTTGTGAGTTGTCATAATTTCAAATGTTTGTTTAAACATTTTAATAAGTTTTAAAAAGACTTTAGTACTTGTAATTGTATGACTTTGTTTTGCATATAAATTGGAGTCTGAGGAGATTTTAACAGAAATAATATGATATTTTTCTTGCAAGTAGTGGGAGATATAATTCTCAAGCAATAGAAATGGTTTGTTGTTGAAATGGTCAGGTCTAGGCTGGGTGTCAGGAGAGGTTTAAACCATAACTTCTTTTTTTGTGTGATTCTCTGAACTTTTTCCTTACCTGTGTTCATGCCTTGGTCTAGGGCTTGCTTCCCTAATATTGGCAGATTTATATATTAAATTTTGAACATTAAGCCAAGCAGAAAGAAAGGGTTGTTCTGTCAAACCCATGAAAACATGTTATAAACTTTTGGGTCTGTAAATGCAGTCAGCACTTCCCAAACCTCATGGCAGCCACCTAGGCAAGGCAGGGAGAGGGGAGTATTCGCCAGCAAGACAGGTGCCATGCTCACAGGTACAGATGTATCGACAGTTTCTCAAAAGTATGAAACACACGGCAATGGCTAAGGCCATGCCACCTCATTCTGAAACAAATATCCAGCAGGTGGTTTGCACTTGAAAACTATTTGCTGGAGTGAGACGATGTCATTCTTTGATCTGAAAAACTCCTTCCTTGCCTTTGACTTTTCAATTCCTGCTACTCTGGCAATTCCCACCACTTCAAGGACCTTTCTTGGTCTCACCAATGAAATAAAACATATTGTCTTTCTTATCTATGTCTCTGACTTTACCATTTAGGATGTCTACTAAATTTTTCTTTGTACAGTTATTAGATTAACAAGATATGATCTCTCATAATGTTTTCAGCTCTGAGGTTTACCTGACTGTTTTGTGTGAGTTATCCTTACCATTCCTTTTAAATTAAAAGTGCATGGTACATAGCAAGTGCATGTGTAGATACTTTCTTTCATCCCAAGCACCTCTTGCTTTCTGCACATAGCATATGCTAAATGAAACCCATTGAATAAAAATTAAAAAAAGCCAATGGAATAAAAAAATTGCTACAACAGTATCACTACCTACATAGAAGTCTTATATCTTCTCTCATCTCCATCCAAATTATATACTCAGTCTTATCTCTTCCCTTTAATTGTACCTCCTCTTGACCTGTAAATGATGAGAATGCCTCACTGACCTTTGCTGAACTGGTTTTAAGTTTCTTCTCTGTTTGCAGATCTAATGCACTGAGTGTTTTCTTACTATAAGTTCCTGAAGGCCTGTGTCAAGGTCTATATCCTTTGAGTTATAATGTACCTAGCATGATATTAAGCTCAATTTGGTTCATAAGAATTGGTTTATGATTATATGGTTATTTTTTATTTATATGGTGTGATTATATAGTGTGGCTCTGAACAAAGTCACATAAAGTGAAAGTGCATAATATGAAGGAATGCATCTTAAAAAAACTCACGTTAATGCAAACCTCATGTAAAAGAACAGAAATACAGAAGGTACTAAAATAGGAGAATTAAAATTCACCTCCATATTTTGAAATGAAAAATGCATTCTTCCTCTTTTTATATACCCTGTATATGTACACATCTAAACTATCACTGAACAAAAACAAAAATTATATTCAGACATGAATATTTTTTCATACTCAGAAAAAGTTAGCTGACTCTTAAAAATCATTCCTGAGACTAGTCTTTAATTTCAAATTGGAAAGATCTATGCGTTTTTATTAAAGTTTTTAGATACTTCACAATAATAAATAGCATTTTTGGGGTTTGATATAATTTTTTTCTTTTCACTCCCCTAGCAACAGGAACTGTTGATTTGCACTAGTCATCACTTTCTTCCCCTTGCCCAACAGACCTCTCCTAAATTATTCTGAGTTGATCTCAGAAAGACTGGCTATAATATAATGTGTGCTGTCTGTCTTGTCTTCCATTCCTCTAAATGCAACACAAAGTGAAAACAAAATGAAATTAAATCACATAAAGGTGCTAGACTAGAGCTAAGCAAAATCTTTTTTTCAATTCATTTAAAGAATTTGTCCAGATTTAAGAGGGTACCAGTGTAATTTTGTTACATGGATGTATTGCTTAGTGGTGAAATCTGGACTTTTAGTGTATCAATCACATGAATAATGTATAAAAACTTATATTTGTCAGAATATTGAGATCGATGAAAAATTCCAGTGATTTAAGCAGTTCAAAGGAGAATGTTAACGTACTGAAATTAAGCATGTTGAGTTCTCATAAATTTGAAAGTACTAACAATTACATGTTAATCCAAACCAGAGGAAACCATTAAATAGAAGCTGGATAAATCTCAACTCTTGTACTATGAATGTTGGATGAGATATCATTGATGATATACTGTTTACTACAGATACTATCAATTTTTTAAGCAACCAATTTTATAAAAACTGCATTGAGAGCTAGCTAAACTATATTGATAACCTATCAGAACAGATAACTCAATTAAAATGAAACTAATAAGCTCTCCAGTTGCAAAGACAATAGTTAACACTCCGAATATGGAAAGTTGATGCTTAACATCAACTTTGTAATAGTAAAAATGCTATTTTTTTTTTTTTTGCAGATCTGATTTTCTGTGACTCAACTAAAAGATATTGAACTAAGCTTAATTATTTATCCTATCTGCAATGGTATAAATTAGACAAAGTCCGTGACATCGTTCATGTATAATGTGGCAGTTAATTTCACTTAATTCCCAAACTACAAAATAGTCAGCTACCTTGCAAATGTTCATTTGGAACAATGCTCTGTGCAGAACCACTGCTGTCCTTTTTTTTTTTTTAAAAAATGTAAAGTCTATCATATGGATAATTATAGTTCATATAGACTTAACTGTTTAAGTAATATCTTTATTTGATTATCAGTCAGCTGATTCATTTGGGATGTGAATAAGGACTGTGCATGTGGGAAGCAAGCAGAGGCCACCTTTGTCTTAAGAAGGGTCTTATCAATTGGGGAGGTTGATTTTTTTTAAATTTAATGAATAGTATTGGGAGACAAATTAGCAGAGTTTTGAGGGAGGAAGGGAAGGCTGTTACCAGTCAAATAGTATTAATAATACACAACATTAATCTGACATTTACTTGTTCTAAACACGGTCTTACATGGATTAGTTCTTACAGTATTAATGGTGGGGAACATTAGATGCTATATTTTATTGAGGAGGAAACCAGGTCACATATAGATTGTCAAAAGCTACAGAGCTTGTATGTGGCACAGATGGAATTCAGATACAGACTGTTTGCAGAGCCTTTTCCTTTATATATGGATGAGCCACAGAGTGTGTTCTGGTAAGGACTATTTTATTTCTAAGGAATAGAATATACACTGATTTACCCAAGGACAGAACTTCTAGCTGGGGCTTTTTAGCAACTAAAATAGGGGACTGGAAAGCCTTTAGGTGCCAAAATTCTTCATTATATGGTATCTCTAACACTTTCTTCTTTCTTGCTTTCTTCAGTTGGTTTTCACTGCTTTCAATTTTTTTTTTTTTTTGAGTTGGAGTCTCACTCCGTCACCAGACTGGAGTGCAGTGGCCGCTCCCGGCCACTGCAGCTTCTACTTGCTGGGCTCCGTCTATCCTTCCGCCTCAGCCTTCCAAGTAGTTGGAACTACAGGTGCGCGCTATCACACCCAGCTAATTGCTTTCAATTTTTTACATTGTCTAGCATTAGCAAACAAAAGTCTGTGTGTGTGTTAATCAAGAATTTCAAGAGATATAGTCCTAGTTGATTCAACTCATCACTCAAGTTGCTGAATGAACAATGACTTGTCTGGTTAAGATGTTCAATCTTGATCCCTAAATGAGAGAGAGTAGGAGACACACAGACTATACCAGAACAGCCACTGGCCAGGCTAAGGATAGGGACTCCACAGACATAGTGCCAGCCCCTTCTCCTCAGACCACTGGGCTATAACAAGTAATCACAAACTGCAGCCACTTCCCGGATGCCTTGGTTCTCTGTAACTTAGGGGTTATGCTCATAAATTGGTTGAGACTAGAGCCAAGGTAGAAGTTACTTAACTCTCCAGGTCACTTCTTTGTGTGTGATGGAGGCTTATTCAATATTATACCACCTGGAACTAGTCATTATATTTAGTTTTAGCAAAAGAGAATTCATGTTTCTCTTATTTGGTCCTTTACATTTGGACTGAGAAGGTGAGTAGAAACTGGAAAGAAGGGATCATACCTTTCTCAGAAGATCCAAATATCACAATAAGATTGCTTCCTCTCTCACTCTATTCCCTGGTTTTCACTGGGCAGAGTGAGACTTTACTGACCTTCTTGCTAAAAAAAAAAACAAAAAAAACAAACCTCCATTGGAGGTGAGAACACCTCTTGGTGAGGACTCACAGTGTTTTCTTTGACCATCTTTAGAGAAGTCTTTTCTACCTATCAAGTAGTGTGCCCTGCTATTCTAAACCATCATTGCCTCAAGGTGTGAGCCTAAAAGCCACTGTTTACGTTTGCAGGCATCCAAATAATTCCTATGTAGTTTAGATTCCCTCAGGTATAAAGTTGTGCCAAGTTTCTGAAGACTCTCCTTTATATCTTCATTCTGGTATATGATCTTCTGGCAGAAACATACCCTGGTAACATTATAAATCCTTGGAATTCTTTATGCATAGTTGGGGGGAAATGACAATGTAATTATTTTGCCACCTTTGGCTAGGTTTCTTAGGCTTTAGAACTTTTGTTGGCTTGGACTCTGAAGAATGAAGAGTTGGAAAAACTTGACTTTGCTTGTAATTAACTTTCTCAGCCCATGGAGTTGAAAGCCAGACCCCCAGCTCCTTGCTGCAGTTCCCCTCTTCGGCTCACAGGCCAGTGGAAGCACTTTTTTTTTTTTTTTTTAAGGAAAAGCCAATTTTTGACATAGCAAGGTGAGGGCTAGTATCCTAGGAAGGATGTTTGGCTGTACACCATCCCTCTAATTTTAAAGCAAAGCAATGTAAGGAGACAGCTCAGTAGTTATTTTATTTTCTCTAGAGTGGACTTAAGTTGTCAATGGCAAAAATCCATGAACCACGAAGATAAAATAACGCTAACCAGAGTGCTAAGTAAAGAAAACAAAGATGGCTCCACAATTAGGAGCATTATATATGTTAGTGCTAAGTAACAACAGATGTGTCTGCAGGGAGCGAAGCATTCCTTGCAATCCATTGGAAACCAAAGTCCTCGACACCACAGCCATTATGATTATCTTAGTCTTGGAGGATGATGGCTGAGGCCACTGGACTGGCAAAGGGGGGATGTTATTGAGGGTGTTCCAATCTACCTGTGTCATCCTTCCCGTGCTGCATACTTGTGCTGAGTTAACAGGGCGATGTGCACTGTAAAATCCAGTTCTGTAAAGACATGCACTAGCCATGAGTCATTAGCAAGCATGCGAAGCTAATTGGCAAAATACTCATAAAAGATTTTGAAGGTGGGTTAATTACAATTCATTACACAGTAAACTGTCCCCAGGCTATTGTTAAAAAATGCAGGAGTTTCAGGGCCCATTATTTTATGATTCATTTTGCCATGTTGTGAAAAACAGACTCTAAATCAAACTACATTTATTATAGGTCAGACCACAAAATCTTTATTGGTTTTTCCAGCATTCCACCCTTGTTATATGAATTCATATGGACTGCACATTTCTGTCAATTGGCAAGAAAGCATGAAATAAAATTTATGATATTTTCTTACCTTATCCTCAGTGCAACCTTTAAAATCACAAGATCTAATTGCTTCCCCTACTTCCCCAAGTTCATGAGAAAAATAAGGGGTTGATTTTGAAATCAACCCCAAAGTTCTGTTGATTGAAAGCAACTAAAGGATAATGAATTCTGTCTTCTAAAGAAAGCACTTTAAAGAATAATCCAAAAAGCAGCATACAGTTGAAATATATTAAAGCTTTTTTCATAGTCCACCTAGTAAAATGACTAGAATGTACTTTACATTTGGAAGATAAATTGAAGTTCATTGGATTCCTAAGTATAAATCTTATTCTTCTTATTGCTCTCGTTGAAAGCATCTTTTTCTTTTCTAACGAATAAAAAGAAAAAAAATCCAAACAACAACCCCTCCCCGGCATTTATTTCTTTAAAAACTGATACAATTGTGTGCCCCCTGTTATTACATAGACAGATTTGGTCAGAATCATATAAAGTCTCATAAGTAGTCATTCTGTAGCATTATATGTAATTGTTTGTTGATTAATGCTTTCAATTATGTCGATTTTCACTATGTGACCCAAACCACCTTGACACAGTCAGTCTGGTCTACTCATGACTGGGGATGAGCAAAGAACAAAATGCTAGGTTCATGTCCAACCCTCAGGAGTTCAACAGCACATTTGAACCTTATCTGAACTATCAAAAGTTTTGACTCTGCAGAAATCCGTGTTTGGGGAAGGGGTGGGAATATGTGACTCCAGGAAGGCTTTAGGGTGGAGTGGGGGTGTGTGGGGGGTGTTGGAAATTGTGCAAGAACTAGTTTCCTTGTGAGCGATCTGGTACTTCCTGATTCTGGCTGAGCCAGAAATACCACAAAGTCTTTCTTGAAATTTCCAAGATCTTTGGAAGGCCTTTCTCTGAGCAGTTTGCCACTTCTGCATGCCTGGGTTTTGGCCAGGGCTAGAGACAGGAGTATGTTCAAGAGGAAACAGTTTAATAGAAAGTTACCTAGATACTTGAGAATTGTCAAAAGAGGTTTAACTCTAATAGAATAAAACCTGAATGGTTTGACCGAGGTCAATAGTCTTAACCACTACCAACCCTCATAGAAAGGTAAAGCTCTAAGAAGATATTAGAAATTGCTAAAGCAGCCCACACATTTTATAGGGGAAGTCAGGATATTCAAAGAAGCTGTTGACTGGGCCTATACAGATGTGGACCAGAGTGAGGACCAAAGAGTCAGTGGAGGAGAAAGAGGTGAAGAAAGATGAGCCAGGCTGATATTCCAAGGCTTGAGTTCTGTCTTTACTCTGCCACATTAGCGGTGTGACTCTAGGCAAGTCACTTCATTTCTCTGATCCTTTAAGGTTCATTTCAACCATGAACTACTAAATTAAAGACTTCTGTGGGGTGGAAATACTAAGCGAGGGATGATTTAGAAGCAGGACCAAGCTGGATGAAAAGAATACTCAAAAAGAAAGAGAAAAATGGCACTGAAGAAAGACTGGTGAATGCAAAGTAAACTTCAAATAGAAACATAAGGAACCTGATGGGGAGTATTTATGTTGCACAGTAGATAATCATTCACAACCTTGGAGAGGGATTAAAGTTGATTGATACAGTTTTAAAAGAAGTCAGAATGGCCTTAAGTTTTGTAAAATAAACAAATGATCCAAAGAGACAAGCAAGAAAGGAAGATATACTTAAAAGAGAGAGATATGCTAGGACAAATTAGTTTCCTGAACCATGCTTTATAGAACATAAGGCCAAAACACTATCACACGACTTCTTCCTTCATTCTCAACCAGAATGATGCCCAGTTTATTTCTTCTGAGTAAACTTTTGTTTAAAGAAATTTTTCTGTGGTTGGAAAAAAAAAAGCTTTCTAATTGCTAAACTTACAAGACATTTTAAAGAATAGCAGCCCTTTAATGAGTTGCATTAGTGTCGTGCCTTCAATGGGTAGAGGGCCTTGAGTAGGTGAAGTTCTGAAGTGGCTATTCTATGTGAGATACAAATGGAATTTGCAATGTGGCCATTCTGGTTGGCAGGTACCTTTGGCACTAGAAATCTTTCAGCTTTGTTCTCCAAAGGAAGAGAGACTAACTCTCTTACAGGCACCGACACTGAAGTTTGGATTATGTTCTCTTGATCAATGTTTTTCGGGGACCAGGATCCAATCACCCTTCTACCTGCCCTGCAATAGCATTGACCTACAGAGAAATCTGATCATAGTGAAGGCACTGGGAAAGGCAAGAGCAATCAGTAGCTCAAGGGTCTACACACTGGGACTAGTTCTGGGAAGAAATACGGGAAAACAGAAACAACTAACAAGCAAATGGCATGACAGCGAATCACAGATAATGATCAATGCAAAATTGGTGGTTGGGTAGCAGGTGATGTTGACACTGGAGTCTGGTAGAGTGGACAGGCCTTCCCACACTGGTTAGTAACCACATGACGGGCACAGGAGACAGGGGGTCCCTGATCATAGCACCCCTAATACTAAGGTGCTTCTCTTTGCCAGGCATAAAGAGCTTTTTTTCTTTTTAGCATGAAGCGGCAAGATCATCTTCGTTTTTTTTATTCTGCCCTAAGGGACTGCCCAGTCCCAGCTGCACAATTGCCTCCTTCATAAGCTCTTACTTTGAGGCATGAAGGCATTAGCCAGTACCCGGCTGACTCCCTGCTGGGGAGGCCTCAGCTGAATGGAGCAGAGAGACCTGTGGATTTCAGAGCCAAGTGCAGAAAGCATCTGGCTCTCAACTTGTTGTTTAAGAGAGCCAAACAGAACAGAACTGATGACTGCCCTGGCTGGTGGGAGCCTGAGCCAGGCACCTGTCAAAGCCTGCCTTACATGGCTTCCCTGCACCCTGCTCCACAGTGGGCCTGTTCTGAGAGTGGCAGTCCACACCACAGCCTTTCTCCTTCCACACAAAGCCAGCTGCCAGCATCCCCCTAAAGTTGTTCTCCAGCAAATATTTTGATCACCAAGCAAGTTATTTCTCTCTCTTTTTACTGGCAGGAAAAAAAGCCAAAAAAAGAAAATGATGATCTATTTTCCCCTCAAATGAGGTTATTAACATTCTCAGCATACCCATTCTTTTGCTTTGGGAAAGGGAAGAGGTAAATGGTTTGTGTGTGAGGGAAGAGATTTGAATGTGTGTATTTACCTGTCATTTGGGTGATGAGAAGGTTGAATTCTGACACTGGAAAAACTGGTCCATTCTCTCTTGAGTTTAAGAGTTAGTAAACACTGTGTCTACTTTCATTTCTTGGTGTTCTGGGTTGAGGATGACACCCCTGAGAGAGGGCTTTGAAAAACAGCCTATCGGCATAAACTGAAATTGGTATTTCACAGGACTGGGATGAAGCGGCTTATCAGCAACTAAGGTCTGTCCTGCCTTGGAAACTGCTGCCCACAGGATTAACCTTGGCTTAGGCATAGGTACTGACTTGGAAATGAAACATACTAAGATCAAGACAGACTATGTTGTTAACTCATCTGCACCTCCAAAAAGCTTTGCCTTTCCAGGGTTTTAGTTGCCTTCATTTGTAAAATAAGCAGCTTAGCCATCACCTGCGAAATGCTGTAATTTTTATGAATTTGGTCAACCTTGCTTTGTTGAGCCATCAGCCCTAACCTGAAGTCTGTGAACCAAGTAAACCTGTTTTCTTGGAAGTTGCTTTCTTTTTTCACACAGGAAACAAAAAGAGCACAGCAGCATCCATAGCTGGCACATTTCTTCCCCACAACCACAAAGAGGCTGCATATATTTAATGTTTTTGTTTTTAATTTCTAACAATCTGCCTCTCTCTAAGGACCGGATCACAGTCCAGCCAGTTCTTAGAGAAAATTAAATGAAGAATGCTGAGCCTGGACTCTATGATTAGGATGTTTGACTAAGTAAAGATGACCCTGTACTTTCCCAAATGGGTCAACCGTTGCCATGGATATCCAAAACAGGATGGCACATGAACTGCACTGGCTTGGTAGGCTTTTTTATGCTGGATTTACAGCTGGATTTAGGGCTGAATGTTGGAGGTGAATCTAAGAGAGCAGAAAGGGGCTGGGAAGGGAATGGGGAGTCAAGGGAATTTCCATCAAAGCTTTTCAGAAGCAGAAATCCATTCTACCTTTGTCAATGACTGTGGTTTGCTAGGATCAAGATCAAAGAAATCACTGTGGGCAGAGCCATGACAAATGCGAGGCTCAGTCTGCTGAAACCTAGCATTAGCCCCTCTCTTAGGCTGCCGTCTAGACTGGCAGTGGGTGCTCATGCCAGACCGGGCTGAGTGTGTAGACAGGGTGCTCCTTCATGACAGGACAAAGGATGTACAAAGCTCATCTTGATCTCAGGGCAGCCCACAGCCAAGGACAGCGAGACACAGTGGACTATAGCTCTGATCATTTTATAGGATTGACTATGGAGCCAGGTAGTTAACAGATGAAGAACAGATATTTGGTAAAATCCAACTGCCTTGAGTTGTGTGTCTTCTTCCCCTCTCCTCCCTGCTGGCTTTACAAGGCTACTCTGGAACATTGCTAAAAATCTGTTCATTTGCAGACCTTACACTCTTAGGAACATTTGAACTGACATTCAGTAGGAAGAGGTAATGGGATTTTTTTTGATGGTCCATGTAGCTCTTCAGGGTATCACTAATATCCCAAGACAATCAAATAGTAGGTGAGGAAGTGTTCTGTACTCTGAATAGACAATGCCACCTTCCACACTGTCTACTACATACTACTTATGTACTAACACTGTTTAACTCATTATTTTCCTCTTGAGAACAATAGAATAGAAAAAAAAACACTGAACACATGGGAAAAAAGTAGAAACCAATGACACTTTACAAGTACTAGTACCTGTATAATTTCATGTAGCATTTACATTAACCTGGTGAGGAGGCTGAGGGTGTCTGCATGTCCATTTTAAGAATGTAGCTAAAAGAACTAGAAGAGGAGCTAGCAATCAAGGCTTCAATTCCACTTTTGGCAATCACTTGATCATTCAAGGCAAATCTCACTTTCTTTTTCTAGTAACTTATCTTTAAGGTGAGAATCCTGAAGGTGGGGGATTGGGGTGGTAGGGGCAAGGTAATTGTGTACAAACCACCAAAATGACTATGTTCATTATGGCATAGTCACCTGACAGAATAAGCGACAGTCTTCAAAAATGATGCTTATAGCTATAGTGCTAAATAAAATGTCAAATATAAGATTGGATAATGAACTTACAGCTTTGAAAAAGCATATATAATGGGAAAGACTAAGAGTAAACAATGCAATTATAGCTAAGGATACAGTGGAATCAGTTTCTATATATTTCCATAATTTATATTCTGATTAGCTATTTCATCTTCTTACAGATTTAAATGTAAATGACTCCATGGATTAAAAAAGAGGGACCCCTCCAGTCTGCTGCCACACACAAAAAATCTGTAACTAACCAAAGTCTTTAGCAAGTTATCAACTCTGAGTTTCAGTTTCCTTAACTATGTGAGGACTATAAAGATCTTAACTTACAAATGTTAAGTCCTTACTTTGTGCCAGACAATGATCCCAAACATTTTCATTTGTACTAACACATTTAATTCTCACTATAATCCAAGAAGTAGGTCTTATTGCCTACACTTTATAGATCAGGAAACTGAGGCACAGAGAGGTTAAATTGGATCATCCAGCTGCAGTTGGAGGATCCAGGAGCAGAAAAGTACAGGCATATTCCAAAGTCCATCTCATGGCCACTGAGCTAGACGAATTTAAGGGGGCATTTATAAAATAGAATCTTATTTATTGGGAAATTCCTTCTAGCAGAGCTGGCAGGCACATTACAGACACTAAATAGATCAGATTCCTTCTTGCATTCATTTATTTCTAAGGCTCACAGAATAGCTACTAAGTTACAAAGTTGAAGATTACACAACTGGGTGCTAAGAATGTCGGTGTCCCTTCATCATTTAGTCGCAACTTCACTGGGGTTCCTCGACAGGGATTAGTGATCATGAAAATATACTTTTGCAAAGCTCTAAGGTAAAGTCACTTTGAATATGTTCTGATATCCGATATCCCCAATTGTTTCATAAACTCTTACGCCTCAAAGGGAAAAGCCTACCATGCCCACAAACTTCTTCAGTCTTTCTCTCCTTTTGAGTCTCTCCTCCCAGACTGGGGAGAGTAGGGAACAGGGAGGTAGCACTCAAACTAGAAAACTGAAGTCACATAGCGCTTTCTTTCCTTGCAAAAATGTTCTGTGTGAGCTATGTGAGGTGTGAGCTATGTGATGCCCATATAATCTTTTTTTTTCTTAAGATGTGGGGTACCTAAGTGGTCATAATACAGGTAAAGTTTGGGTGTCCCTTTAGTCTCCACTTTGCCTGGCTTGAGAATCTTGAGAACCCTATTGCATGAGTTTTATAGGCCGGTTCCTTGCTGTAGATACTGCATGCTTAGAAACTGCATGTTGCCAAGATCACTCAACACCAGAGAGTTTTAGATCAGTGACATCTCTAAATCCAAAGAGTCAGGGATGAGTTTCGTCTACTAGTGTTTTCTCACAAGGATGTTTCATATAGCAGCTGAGCAGGCACCATTCCAAACTGGCCATCTTGATGTTGAAGTTTGGTATGGGGACGATTTCCAACTGACCTTGTGAACCTCTGTGGGCCTCTTAACCCTCTGGCAATGGAATACATTCTATTGATTAAACACGAGGTTTCCTCCCATAAAAAAATCCTAAGATTAGGCAGAATGATTCTCATTCTAGGAGAAAGATTATTACTATTACTCATTTTAAAATAGCCACTGTAATGCACATCTGTCATTTTAAAGGGATCCAGATCCTCCAACAGCAAAGTTTGTGTGTGGTGGGGGTGCTGTTTCCTAGAGTGTCTCCCATGGTGCTAGTTTATGATCCCATACATTCTGCATCTGGTGCTTTCCTCCACTCTCTTTGATGGATTTTAAGCCAGAAAAAAAGATTTAAGGTGCTCAACTACATCATAAATATGTGTTGGAATACCAGCTTCTTGGTAAGACGAAGGAAACATTCACTAAGGTTCAGAATTGGAAGCTATATCTGGTAAGTCTCGTCAACTGGACATTGCTCTATTGAAAAATCCTCTTCCTCCTGGCTCCAGATTCCTCTGAACCGTCCATGAATTTTACGATCCAGTTCATTTTCAACCTAACTCATTTAAGCAAGAGTTGGCATCCTGTCAGGACCAGCCTGCTAAGTGTTCATTTATTTGCAGTAATTCAAGGCTTCCTCTGCCAGGAGTAATAACCCTCCTCCTTCTTCAGACCACTCTGGATGCAAAACCTTGATGCTGGCCTGGGGCTGGAAATGTGGAAAGGACAGAGCGGAATGTAATTGTTCTTCGGTTTAATATTTTTCTGTGGAAGATTCTGACACTTGATAAAGGCACATTAACATTCAAATCACTCTTTAGAGATAAAGCACTGGAAAAGAAAGGGAGGTTTGTGATTTTGAAGCATCTCTGTCTTCAGAAATGGAGAAAGAATTAAAAAAGAAATGAATGAAAACCAGAAACAACTTGAAGAACAGGTCTAGAAGAAACAAAACACCAGGAAAGATGAAGGAACAGTTTCTTTTTTCCTTTTAGGCTCCTTCTTTCTCTTCATCATCAATATTCACTAAATAAATGAATATGGGGATAAAGAACCAGCAAATGAGTACATTTTGAACAAAGAATGCATGAATCATAGGTCAGTGGTTTCCAAATCTGGTTCATTTTCAGGATCAAGTGGAAGCCGTTTTTATAATACAGATCCCTCAGCTACCCTTCCCATGCCACCCGGGAGTTTCTGATTCATTGGGCCACAAACAGAGCTCAGGAATCTACATTTTCAACTGCTTTCCAGGTGACTCCAATGATTAGTCAGTGTGGGAACTCCAGACTTACAGCACAGTTGTCATCTAGGACTTGTCTCTCCTCAGTCCTGTGATTGGCTTCACGCTGAATTTAGTTACAGATGGATGTCGCCGGCTGCTAAAATCCTCCCTCGATTAGATTGCTCTGCCTGACATCCTTGTGAATAGCAAATGAAACTTAGGGACATTTTGCAAGAATTTATGTCTTAGAAGTTTTCTCATTAAAACAGTCTGCAGATTTCCCATGCCTCAACGGGTGTGGAATTATCCATTCAAGACAAACCAACAGCCCCCTTGCTTTGTTTGCTTGTTTGTTTTTGGTAAGAAAAGAGGCTCCTTTCTGAAATTCACTGGATTAAAAAATGCCTCATGTTCCCCTCCCTGCTTAATCATGTATATTTATTCAACATATATATATATTGAACGTCTGTAGGGTTCTGACAACACTTGAAACAGAGATGAAAGATATCACCTTTTCCCTTAGAGAACGCACAGACTAGTGATAAGTTAGATACAGAAATGATTATTCTGCATTCCAGATATGGTAGAGTATGCATAGCTTAGAAAAGTTGGGGTATATGTTGGGTTAGGGAGAGGATACATTTTGATAAAGAAGATGAAAACTAAGGTTTAGAGGGAATGATGAAAGGGATGGAAATATTGTGTCTACAGTCATAGAGACAACCTCCCACCCCCACCCCAGAACTCTGGAGAACTAAAAGCAAAGCTGTGTGGGCGTTAGAATGGAGGATGGTAGAAAGTGAGATTGGAGATGTAGACGGGGACTATACTAAGAATGTCTTCTTAAAATTTTAAATTTTAGACGGAAGCTATGGGAATAATCATAAGAAACCTGAATATGAAATCGACACAAACTAGGAAAAATATGTTTGAAGTAATGCCTTCTCATTATTGCGGGGGGTTTGCCTTACTTGAAAGTTGCTATAGTGGAGAAAGTGCTAAGGTCCTGGAAGAAGTTACAGTCAGAGGATCTAAACAGCAGGACCGAGGGGAAAGCTGAAGCAGGAGAATTAATTGATACACCATGGCTATCACTGATGTGTTAGTGTGTGGCAGGGGTAGCTGTGATAAAATGGGGGACTCAGGATTATTATCAGACTTTAAACCTTGATCAGAGAATGGTGGTAGAGAATGGTGATGTGAATCATGGAAACAATTGTATGACTAATTTTTATTCATTTTCCTATGATATCCAAAGAAAATGCTGACAGCATCATAATGTGAGGACCCAAATCCAAACACTTGAGCAAGTGGGGATTTTTTTTTTTTCCAAGTCCTTATCAAGGTTGAAAAATCTTCTAAGCACACATGAAAGAAACAGCAGGGCCAAGACTACTTTGAACTCACTGCACACGATTCCTTTCATATAAGATGTGCTTGACAAACATTAATTAAGTCTTCTAGCTCTTCTTTGAAGTAATGGAGGAAGTATGTACAGGTGGGTAAACTGAGGCCCCAGGAACTAGAAGGAGAGCCTGAGGACATACCAGGGCAGGTGCAGCATTTGAAAAGACCCTCAGAGGAGGCCCCTATTTCTCTGATGAGGCCAGATGTAGGTACTTGTTTCCAAGCAGAGGTCCTCCAGCAACTTCTCTAAACGAGGCAGGATGAGGCAGGCTGATTATTTACTCCAATGGCCAAACTCTCTGACCTCAGGCCTGCAGCCTTGAGCCTCATAGCACACCCTGCCTAACCATAATCCAGACCCACTATTTCCTTTCTGGAATCTACAGCTGTGTTGTATCCCTCTGATGATTGCTTTGTCCTTATAACTGACTGGAGGTCGTGAGAGGCAGAGGGTGAGAGCTCCTGACTGAATGACTGAAAGAAGTAGCAAAGTCACTTGCCTGCCTGCATTTCTGCTTTTTTGTTTTCTTTGGTTTCAGTTTTTGCAGATTGATTTCATTGGTTTAGCATGCAGGATGTATATTACAGAGCCAGGGTGGGCACATGGAGGAGTTGAGCTGTGATATAGGTCCACTGGCAGCTTTGGCCAAGCTCATGGGAGGCTCGGCAGCTATAATGGCCCAAGTTCCACATTGATTGATTACTTATTGGATGTAGCTCTCCCAGCAATGTCTGAGGCTGAGGCAATCCCTGAAAGCACTAGTGACTGAAAACTGTTCCCAAGGTACATTTTCCTTGCTATATTAGATGCATCCAAAAAAGATCCAAAGAAGATGCATACAAAAATGATCAGTTGTATCTGCTGTCCAAGTATCAATTAATCCTACTCATTCTATTAGTTACCCAAACAATATACATTTAGCCCTTATGATGCTGGAAATGATATTAGATACTATAGAGGTAAAAGTTCGGCAAAATCTCTGTGTTGAGTAAACTCTTAAAGGTCTAGTGAGGAAGACTCTAAATACATAGTTGAACATAATAAGTTTAGATGTGGTAAAATGTTTCAGGCAATAAAAGATTCAGATATAGAGGTAATACAAAATAAACACATGCACCTATGTTGTTGAAGAGAAAAAGGTAGGATAAAAAGTTTATGATAATCCAATATTATATGCAGCTCACCAGCAATTTAGGAAGTTAGAAAGCTGAGACACAATGGAAATTTATGGCAAATAATTAAAATCATATTTATGTGTTTATCTTTATTTTATTATTAATTTTTGGAGGATTGGGGTTCTCACTCTGTTACTCAGGCTAGACCTTCAGGACTCAGGTGATCCTTCTGCCTCAGCATCCTGAGTAGTTGGGACTACAGGCATACACCACCACACCTGGATGATTTTTTTTTTTTCAGAAATGAGGTTTTGCTGTTTCCTAGGCTGGCCTCAAACTCCCGGGCTCAAGCAATGTCTTCCTCAGTCTCCCAAAGCGCTGGAATGTTAGGTGTGAGCCACTGCACCTGGCTTGAAAGCTTATTTTTATAGTGCAATTGTTTTTCTTTTTGGAAACAGGAATAAAATAATTAAAAATAATTACTCAGAGAAAATAGCATATTTTTAGAAAGGAAGACTTGGAATTAGTAGAATCATAAACAAGCATTTATGTACAACATGCTAGTAACATTAGGTGAGTATTTTTGTCCTTCACTGACTCTTTTTATTTCTGATTTATTCCTCTACATTCATTGTCCCTTTTTTCCTTAAAAAGTATTTTTTAATCAGAAACATTTCTCAAAGAAATCTTTGACTGCAAACATATTCAACTGCCTTATTGAATGTAATAGTTCCTTGTAAATCTTGTTTCAGTTAAAATTTCGAAAGAATCCATTCAAAGATGAGTGGCATTGAGACATTTTGTTCATTAGTTTGGTTAACCATTGGTTTTCTATTTTATTTACTACATTTTCCTTTTTTCTCTATGATTTAGCTCCCCCAAACATTTGGGCGGTTTGCATGAAAGGGGCTATATCATAAATGCTTTTAAGGTCTGTATGATTTATACATACAGCACTTATGATTCATGTCTCAAATGGTCATGTTGGTGAATTTTTTAAAATTAAATTCTTGATTTATGTGAAATAGATAAATACATGGATCATTCAGAACAAGGGTGTCTGTGTTTTGGGGGTGGGGAGGGGAAGGACGGGAGAGATTTGGATGCATGAATAACTCCCTATTGGTCCTAATGGGATTTACACAAGGAAGACTCCTGTATTCCAAGATACAATTTTCCTTCATTCTAACATGTGGTTAGCTGGATGTTATTGATATCATAATTTTAATTTCTGAGTAATGTTAAATCAATACATGTTTTAGATGTCTCCCTTAAGGAATGAAACAACAAAAAAAGTCTTTTTTCTTCTACGTCTCCTCATGTTGTATTTGGCAAATTACCTTGACATTCTAAAATATCTTATCTACTTTTGATTTTAAATCGCTTGAGGCTGCACATTGGTCTTTTTCTGTTATGAGCAATCTCCTATGTTTAATCAGAAATTACCATCATCATACAAAAATGGAACCAAGAAAGTTTCTTAACAATGGGAGTATTTTATAAAAGATGATATCCAAACAAAGTTTTCTGTAATTGTAATAAAACGTTTTCAAGCTCACACTCAGCTGAAGAAAAGGGTCTTCTCCCTGCTCTTAGCTGAAGTTGTGTGGGAAAGTGTGTGTGTGTGCATGTTTCAAATAACCAAACCAATAAGTCTTATTTTTCTTCTTATTATAATCAAGGGAACAACCATTCTAATAAAATTGTGTTCAACAGTTCCTCTATAAACTCCCTCCCTCATCCTAGCTCCACCTGGTATAATATAAAATGTAATATACTTTAGAGGCATTTTTAATAAAACTCTTTTAGATGACTCTATGTGGCAACACAACTCATTTATAGTTTCCTATTAGTTCACCTTTATAGTGGTTTTAGTCTTTCCTATCTCATGGGATAAGAAAGTCACTCCCCCCAAACCCCTACAACCACCATGTATTTCTATTGATTTAATCATTTTCTTTCTTGGTGTTTGAAATATAAAAACAAGGTTGAGGCAGGAAGAGAGATGAGCTTACTCGTATCACTGTAACATTAAGGTTGATACTTTATATGAGTCTCACCTTGCTCTGATATCTTATGCTATAAGGCCCTGTATTAACTATGTTATTTATAAAGGTAGAGAAAATAGAAGGAACTGCTTCATGATTTATTTTTATTTTATTTATTTATTTATTTTTTGAGTTGGAGTCTCATCCTGTCACTCAGGCTGGAGTGCAGTGGCATGCTGCTCATGGCCACCACAGCCTCTGCCTGCTGGGCTCAGGCGATCCTTCTGCCTCAGCCTTCCAAGTAACTGGAACCACAGGGGTGAGCCACTACGCCTGGCTAATTTTTTATTTTATTGTAGAGACGAGGTCTTACCAAGTTGCCCAGGCTGGTCTCAAATCCCCAGGCTCAGGCAATCCTCTTGCCTTGCCTCCCAAAGTGCTGGGATTACAGGCTGGGCCACCACGCCCAGCCATGATTAATTAATTAATTAATTAATTTTTGAGTTGGAGTTTCACTCTGTTGCCCAGACAGGAGTGCAGTGGCCGCTCACAGCCACCGCAGCCTCAAACCTGCTAGGCTCCGGTGATCCTTCCGCCTCAGCCTTCCAAGTTGCCGGAATTATAGGCGTGCGCTACTATGCCTGGTTAATTTTTTGATTTATTGTAGAGATGAGGTCTCGCCTGCCCAGGCGGATCTCGAACCCATGGGCTCATGCAATCTACTCTCCTCAGCCTCCCAAAGGTGTGGGATTACAGGCTGAGCCACCGAGCCCGACTGATTTACTCTTATAAAAGTAACTGCAAGACTATTCTGTTATCCTTAAGGTAAAAATGGCATTATTCATTCAAAGTGACTTCATATGTAGGTGAGATGATTCAAGGATGGTGAGAATTTGGAGTGAATTAATGGCAAAAAGGACTTGTGTGAAGCATAATGTGAGTGTGAGAAAAGGGAGTATTTTCATGAATAAGAGCCACCTTCAGCAATGGGCCAAAACCAAACTGCTGGCGTTTTCAGGTTCACCCATTAAATTCTTCAAGGGCATGAATGGCGTAGCCCAAGAGAGGGAAAATGAAACTTCTGAGGATGCTTGTTGCTTCTTAGACTTTCTACCAATTCTGCTTGTAGCCTCCCCTTCAGTCCAGAGTCAGCAAGCTGGTGTCTGCACGGAGTCTTACACTGGATTATTTGACTCAGGACCATGTTCTAGTCCTGGTCTTAACATTTTGCTTCTTGGGCTTGTACCCTTGTAGATGATGGTCAATGAAGTGGAAAGTGGGACACTGACTCATTTATTTTGAAGACCCCACTTCCCAAATCTACAGAGTTGGAGGAACAAGATACCTGTCTGCATAGTTCGTGGGATTTAGTGCAAAATAAAAGAGCAGCCATCTTGTTAAGAAATTATAAAGATTTTAAAGATAGTGGCAGTAGACCACTAAACCAAGTATGAAGTCATTGTATGCATAGGACCTTATGTGACTGTTCAGGTTACACACTCATGGAGCTGATCCTGTTTTCAGATACCTCTGAATGTGAAGGCTAAGGTAAGGCTAAAAATAGGAATTATGGTTAAAAGTCTGTTTAAGAAGTTGGACACCAGATTGCCATTTCTACTCTACACGGTTGAACTGAGGTCACTCTTCCTACCAGTGGAAGGCTAAAGTTGAGTATTTAGGATTATAGCCTTGGATATTCTACTAACTACTGCAAGTAAATGTATTTCACTAAGCCCTAGGTTTCATATTTCTAAGATAATAGTTTAAAGCAGAACTCCACGATACCTGCAAACTGAATGCAATATTCTTAAAACATTCAAAAACAAGACAAAAATCTTCCAAAACAATTATCCTAGGGTTCGAAGTAGCCCCTTAGAAAATGTATGGCATAAAGGGGTTCTTAGAATAATGGGTCATTAACATTCTTCTCTAATAATGATTATGATTTCTCTCAAAAGATAGAAGTGTGTTGAAGTGGAGCATGGCAGTTTGGAAAACTCTGAGATGAGGCAGATTTGAGATGAATCCAGGCTCTGCTTCTTATCAGCTATGTGACCTTGCGCCAGTAGTTTATTTTACTGAACTTCTTGTACAGTGTGGTCAGAAACAACACATCAAAGGATTGCTGATGAGATACATAAAATGATACACAAATGGT
Organism: Carlito syrichta; assembly: GCF_000164805.1. Lineage (NCBI taxonomy): Eukaryota > Metazoa > Chordata > Mammalia > Primates > Tarsiidae > Carlito > Carlito syrichta. The sequence goes on from NW_007251079.1 coordinate 541,795, forward strand.
ACTTCTCGGGATGCCTGGCGCATAGCACGACTTCAAGAAATGAAATTGGATGTGGAAGAAGAAGAAGGTGAAGACAAAGATGCAGATGACGATGAAGAAAAAGGAGGAAGAAGAGGAAGGAGAAGAAGAGGAGGAGGAAGATGAAGAAGGAGAGGAAGAGGAGAAGGAATAAGAAGATGAGAATGAAGAGGAAGAGGGAGAGGGAGAATGAAGAAGAGGAAGAAAATAGTGGTGACAATGATGGAAGCCATGGTTGTTATAAAGATGGGAGCTGAACTAAAACTGATCTGTGCTGAAATCTTCTTACCATCACTACTCGTAAGAACTTGTACAAGTAATTTAGCTTCTCAGTGCTTGTATCTGTCAGCTCACTGAGTAACAAACCATCTCAAAACTTAGAGACTTAAAATGACTATCATTTATTCTTGCTCATGTGACTTTGAAAGTCAGCTTGTTTAGGGCGGGCAACTGTGCTGCAGTTGCAGATCTAGTTGGCCTGTGTTCATACTGGCAGGTGGGCTCAGGTCTACTTTCTGTTTGTTATGCCCCTTGGACTAACAGTGTGACTACAGTGTGTTCTCGTGGCAATGGTGGAAGCACTAGAGAACCCCCTCCCCCCCCGTGCAAATCCATGGCAAGACCTTGCTGACATATACTTGTGCACATCCCATTGACCAAAACAAGCCACACAGCTGAGCCTCAAGAAAATGAACAGGAAGCACAGGCTCCATTTACCGGGAAGAACTCCTGTGGACAAGGGTGTGGATAGAGAGGAAAAGAGCTGGGGTAACCATTTAATTTCCTTACACGTAAGATGGGCTTAATAAAATGACCTCCCTCATAGACTTGTTTGAGGATTAAATGAGATAATCCATGTAAAGCATTTAGCGCAGTGCAGGCACATAATTAGCACTTAATAAATGTCAGCTATGTTCGTAATGATGACTCTGATCATTCTATGACTAATATAATGAAAGATTCTAGATGAGAAAGGCAGGTGTAAGCAGGGATAGTTGGGAAAGGCTTAGTGTTGAAGATTTTAGCCAGGTCTTTAAAAATGGGCAGAATTTTCTTAAAAAGAAGAGAGAAGGTAGTGTGTTCCTGCATGGGGGAGAACAAAATACTAGAGGCAAATTAATGTGGATTTAAAACATTGATCGTGTTTGGAGTTTTAAGTGAGTTAACCACCCTTTCTTTCCATCACTTTTCTTTTAAGATCCTTAAGGTGAGATGTCATTCCCAATCCTGCTGTTTGTTTGGAATGAGAACAGAGAGCGTGCATATAATAAGCCAGCTGTAAACCTGTGTTCTCTGCTTGGAACTTCCTCAAGCATTTCCCTTCCCTGGGCAGGTGCTACTTCCCACGGGTCTGCTTCCATCCTGAATGGAAAGCTTGTCCACAGGAATCCAGGATGCCAGAAATTATGAAATACTCCTTGAGGGCTCAGTCCTGCACTGTAGCCACTAAGAATAGCTATTGCTTGTGTGCAAGACTCTGGGGGAGGGCCTGGGTCTCTGTGAATTCTCCTGTTCTCCATGAGCAGTGGAGATTTGAGGTGGATGATCCTGTGGGTGATGAATACTGTAGCCTCTTCCATACAGACTTTCTACATATACCATGCCCAGTCTCCCTAGCCCCACCATCATGGCAGCCTACTGCCTTGACAGCATCATGGTGTGCTGATTAACCATTGGGACAGAGAGTCTGTAGCGAACACAGCCCAAGTTGTCTAGTCCTGTTAGCATTCCCCTCAGTAACCACAGCCTGAAGAAAGATGAGGGGCTTCTCTTCCCTCCCAGGAAACATATGTGCACGCTGAGGGTGTTCTTTTGAAGACAAACCTTGAGAAAAATTGTATATAAAGTCAAGTTTGGAATTCTTCCAGCTTTAATGTCCTTCCTCTCCCTTTTCATCTCACTCCACCCTACCCAAAGAAGCACAGTTGGAAAACCTCTCTTTGAATGTATTTGACTTTCAACTCTAGCTTTTCAAATCAATTTTGAGACATTGTTGTTAAAAATAATTTTATCTGGTTATTCCAGTGTTTACTGGTACTCTTCAGAGTGGTTGTATCTTCACTCCCTAAGCGAATCAAGTTAAAGAAAAGGGCAGTGGCCGTCCATAGCATATTACAAACACTCGGTGTAGTAAAGGCTGTGGTGTGCCACCCAGATCCTTTCTTAAGCACTGAGGCACTCATTCCCTGGGTTGCCAGGACTGTTGGCCATTATCACTTCTTGGCTTCGAATGCCTCTAATCACTGTCATCAGCTGGAGGGAGCCCTCACATCCAAGGTTATGCCTTCTTCCTGGCTACAGCCCACATCCAGGACTGGTGGGTATCAGGATATAAAGAAACCCCCCCCCCAACTCAAAAGGACAACTTAGAAGGGCTGTCCCAGCTTCAAAGCTGCCCTGAGGGTTAGCTAAATCTTTTGCTGTAACTCAGTCCTCTGCTCAGTTGTATGTCCCTCATTCTGCTTTATGTGTTCATCTTGGGAGCATTCTGCAGTAAGTTATTTACACAGATTTCAGTCAAAGTCAATTTCTTTGGAAATCTGACCTAAGACATCTGCTATGGGCCAGGCATGGCTCTCAGCACTTTTTACACCTTAGCCTGTTTTATTCTCACAACCACCATCCTTACCAATTGAGGAAACCAAGTCTGAGCAGGCTAACTTGCCTGAGATTCCTTTCTTGGTAGTGGCAAAAATGTCTGTCTTACTCCAAATTCTATATTCTGCATGCTGCCACATAGTTTTAAAAACACCTCAGCAGCTTAAGGTATACAAAAATGTGGACCATTTTTTGAATGAATGAATGAATGAAATGAGATGTCAGAGGAGACAGACAGGAAGGTGGTTAAATGTACTCAGTGAAATCATCTTTGTGTAGGAATATCAGGGATGAGTCTCCGTGGGTCTACATGGAGATTCAGATGTGCCAGAGTATGTCTGATGCACCCAGTTATCTGACCCACTTGACCAGATGGGAATAAGTGGATAAATGCCCCGGCTTCCTCACCCCACAGGTAGACTATGCCGAGGCGTGTTCAGTGCAGTTCCTTGGAGGACATGAGTCAGTGTGATCTTCGGTTGCCCATGGTGGTAACATTGTTTCTGCACATTCTCACTGTTTCTCCAGGGATCATCTCCCAGATAAACAACTTGAACCTACACCTGGTCTAAGGGACTGATTTGGGGAAAGTCCAAATTATAAGAGTTTTACTGCATCTGGAGAGATGATAACACAGGGGGGAAACGCTGCGAAAGAAGTAAAACGACAGGACCTACTCATTTATCAAACATAGACGTGCAAGAATAAGAGGTATCAAGGGGGGTACTAATTTTCCTATCTGTCTTGTGTGGATAATAGATCTGCAGTTCTCTGAGATGGAGATGGCAGGAGGAAGAGCAAACTGTGGTAGGCAGGCATCATGAATTCAGGATGGATACTACGACTGAAATACTCATGGGACTCTGAACAGATATCTACTAGGCAATTGGGAGTACAGAAGTAGACATTCATGGAGAGAGTTGAGTTGGTGGGCTTCACTTGGAGTCATTCAGGATTTGGATGAAAGTTCTGGCAACTTAAACCTAGGCCTTTGTTCAGCACACTTGTGGAAGCTGCTGTCTTTTGAAGTTGGCCTTCATCTATACTTAATTCTTGTTCTACCACGTACCCCTATGCCTTAGTTGCCCTAATTCAGTGGAAGGAAATTTCCTGTCTAAAATTTCTTACAATAATGGAAAGTCAATTTTTAAAATGTTTATTTTTCTGGGAGATTTCAACTATAGGTGTGTTGACATGAGTATGTGCATTTCTGTTCCTTGTTTTGTTTTTTACAAAGACAAATATTATTTGTAGCTGGACTATATTTATTTAGCATCCAAATCAGGATGCTTTTGAGAGTATAAGAGGGCACTAGTTATAAGTATACCAGAGTACTGGGCATAAATTGAAACTGTCTTATGTAAATCAAGAGGTATGATCTTGTTGCCTACCAATTAAAAACGTAGTTCACCTCACCCCAAATCTTTCTACAAGTATGTGGATATAGAAATGAGAGACAGAATAAGAGAGAAGAAAAGAGGAAGACAGAGAGAGAAAAAAAAGGAGAGAGAGAATGAATATAAATCAAAGATCCATTTTGACAGTGCTTTGTGACACACCTTTGCCTGTAACAACTTTGTTTTTTTTCCATTTTCTCTGCCTGTTCTTTTTGTGAGCGTGTAGGTTTATTGTATCTTATTTACCTTTTAATCTCCAGCTTATAGCCCAGTGCTTGATACACACTACATGGATGAGCGAATGTCTCTTTTATTTATTTATTTTCATATTTGTATACATTTAGGGAATACAAATGCAGATTTCTTGCATGTGTATATTACATAGTGGCAAAGTCTGGGCTTTTAGTGTAACAATTATCCAAATAATGAACATTGTACCCAATAGGTAATTTTTCAAACTTCATCTCCCTTCCACCCTTCCCCCTTTTGTAGTCTCTAGTGTTTATTGTTCAACCCCGTATATCCACGTGTACACATTTGTTTAGCTCTCACTTATACGTGAGAAAATATTTGGTTTTCTGTTTCTGAGTTATTTAAATTAGGATAATGACCTCCAGCTCCATCCTTGTTGCTGCAAAAAAAAAACTATTCTTTTTTTAATGCCTGCTTAGTATTCCATGATATATATGTGCCACTTTTTCTTTATCCAATCATCTGTTAATAGACACTTAGGTTGAGTTATATCTTTGCTCGTGTATATAGTGCTACAATAAACACATGAGTACACGTTCCTTTTTGATATAATAATTTATTTCCCTTTGGTAGAAACCCAGTAGTAGGATTGCTGGATCAGGTGTAGTGCTGTTTTTAGTTCTTTGAGAAATCTCCATACTGTTTTCCACAAAAGTTGAACTAATTTAAATTCAATACTCCTAAAAATTTCATTCCCAGTGATTCTGGCTCATGTGAAACTTTTTCTCCACCAAAATTCTATGACATCTTTAGGTCTAATTGTACAATTAAATATTTGATGAAATCTTTTTTTGTTGGTCAATTTAGGCATGGAAACTTGAACCCTTTTTAACTCTAGTATACTGATCCTATCAAAATGTCCTCCTTTGGTATTTTCTTCCATAAAATGGGGATAATTATAGTGCCCACCTCATAAGATTATTATGAGGATTAAAAGAATGAATAAATACAGAGTCTGGCCCAACCTAAGTGCTCATTTTATATTAGCTATTGTTATTGTTTATATTATCACTTCCAGTGTAGGGATAGAACCACTGCACTTATTACTATTTAGACAAAATATAGTAACTCCATTATTGAATAACTTATAAAATGGTTATATCTGGTAGACTCACAAATGGTATTCAAGGAGCAGTGATATCAGATTTTAAAACTATGATTTTTCCCTGACACACTCGAATATCTATATTTGAAGTTATGCTTGTGGGGTATTCAGTTTGCTCTTTCATATGAAAGCATATTAGTCATAATGAGGTATGTGGAGAGAAATGCCTGGAATTTAAATTTTAAAATGTCATTTAAACAGAACTTTCATGGGTTTCCTGAGAGATAGATAAACTTATTTCAAGACTGTTACTGATATTCTTTTCTGAATTTGGTGACAGAAAAGTGAATATTAAACTGTGCCCATCAGTAGGTAGTATTGGCAGAAATTCTAAACTATCAAGAAATGAAACATGACTAATTTTAGGAAAGTGTGTCAAAAGGGAAGCCTTAGTGGAAGTTACCTCCCTGCTCAAGGAAACCCTCATCTACTCATGTCAGAGCTTGAACTTAAAGACCTTGCATTCTTTGATCTCGAATTGAGAGTTCCTCAGTCCAACTTTCAGCCCTTTTCCCTTTGGACACATTTTGAAACACATTCATCCCCCTCTCCTGTACTCTCACCTGTAATAGAGGCAAATGCCACATGATAGCTTCTTTACAACCCTTGTCATCCTCCCTCTTCCCTCCTGACTTTCTTCCCTGAAGTGTTGGCAGAATTTGAATATTTAGGATATCACTTCATTTTGGTTCACTTAAACCTGGTTCCTCATTGATGCAGGATTCTCTTAGACCAGTGCTATTTACTGGAAGTATTCTATAAGGATAGGCATATTCTATGTTCACATTGTCCAAGATGGTAGCCACTAGGTGCATGCAGCTACTGAGCATTTGATATGTGGTTAGTGCAACTGAAGAACAGAATCTTAATTTAATTAACTTAAAAATTCATAGATAGTTAGTGGCTGGCATCTTAGACAGTGAACTAAGGCTATCTTTCCTTCACATATTTCATCTAAATTAGAGCTTCTGGGAAAAACAAAAATAAACAAACATGCTATTATATTCACAATTACTGTTTAAGTCATGTGTATAGATAACCACAAAGAGAAATGTACTGAAAGTATGAAATACACTGGGACTTTGACTTAAGTATTGGCTTTATTTACTTAATTTTGACGATGCTTTTAATCTCTTACTTTTCCTTGTACTTCTCTTGTCTCTCTTTAGGTACATATTGCTAAGGTTTTTTAATTTTGGAGATCCTTAGGAATGAGTTAGAAGGTGTCCTTTTTAAGCTTCATGTTCTGTCTCCAGTTTACTTTATCCATGCCTATAGCTTCAGTAATCTTTTCTACGTCAGTTACTTTCCTAAATTTATATCTTTAATGCACATCTCTCTTGGAGGTTTTCTCAACCATTGCATGCTCAAAATCAAATGTGTGACCTCATCACAGTCCTGGTTTTCTCCAGGTGTTCTTTACATCACTGAATGACAAAATCTAGTTGGGCAAGACAGAAATCCAGGAACCATCAATGACACCTCCATCTCTCTTCTGCTATTCCCACATCTAAGTCATCTCCGATTCTAATAGATTTAACTTGGAAAATACATTCAAATTCATTCACCTCACGTCATCTCCACTGTTGTCACCATGATCCAAATTACTGTCAACTCTTGCCTGGGTCTTCTGCTAGAAGTTTCTGCATGGCCATAGTCACACAGATCTAAGTGAACAGAGTTTTGTAATGTGGCGTGCTTTCTTCAGTCATGAAGCCATTATAATGTCTCTAGAATTAAGGTTGCCTGAAATGAGCCTCAAATTCATCCCCACCCAGATACCCTGTCCTGCTCAATACCTGATTGATCTTCTTGAAGTTTTATTTAGACTCTACCTCAAATCCTTAAGGATTCCTTTCTTGATTCCTCAGGGTGTATCTGGTCCCTATTATACATTTTCATATCACCTGGCACATTGTCTCTGCTGTTAAAAAGGTAACTAAATGAGTACAGGGGCCTGTTTGTCTTATTCATTACTCTATTGTTGGTTCTTAGCTAAGTATATGCAGATAAGTGCTCAATAAACATATTTGATTTTTTAGTTACTTAATGGGGAAGTTAATTGTACACTCTTGTTGCCTGGGTTTGGTGAGCTGGACTGTTCCTCTATATCTGAGTCAGAAAATTGACATAGAAATAAATTTGATAACTTGTCATTTGCATGTAATCTTAATCCTCAAAACTTAATTTCTGTGTGAATAAAACAATGCTACTGGAAATGTGGGATTTTAAACACAAACTCTTTATATAAACTTGTATACTGTTATTACAGGTGCTAACTTTCCAGCTTAAAAAAATATTTTAAATATATTTCAAGTTATTCATTTACTATTTTTAGAAATTTTTCCTGAATGCATTTATTTATTTATTTATTTATTTATTTTGAGTTGGAGTTTCACTGTCGCCCAGACTGAAATGCAGTGGCCGCTCCTAGCCACCGCAGCCTCGACTTGCTGGGCTCCGGCGATCCTTCTACCTCAGCCTTCCAAGTAGCTGGAACTACAGGTGCACGCTACCACGCCCGGCTAATTTTTAAAAAAATTTACAGAGATGAGGTCTCGCCTGCCCAGGCGGGTCTCAAACCCATGGGCTCAGGCAATCCACGCACCTCAGCCTCCCAAAGGTGCGGGATTACAGGCTGAGCCGCCGAGCCCGGCCATTTTATTTTTTTAATACAATTTTAGTTAACTTACTGATATTGCTCTAATTATTATTTTGTAGAATAATGTTCTTTCCAAGAGTTTTGTCAGAAACTCGACAATGCCATTAACTGACTATGGTTACTGATTTCCAAAGTGTCATCAATCCTTCCGGAATAATCCTTGGATCAATTTTCTTTATCTTGCTTGACACCATTTACTAATTGCCTGGTATCAGGCAAAATATGGCACCTTTTCTATTTCCTTTGTCGCTTCCAAACATGAATCTGACAATTCCCATGCAGGAAGTGAAAATGAGTGCTTCTGGACTTGCACGTGACTTTCTTCTTTGCCTATTAATTGCTCAACTGACCTTGTAATTAACTTCCTCCCTTTGATCTGATACTTTCTTATTTCATGCTTGCCCATGTTTTAAAATGTTCCAATATTTCTCCCCTTGGATAAACTGGATGCCTTGTGTTAGTTACTGGTATAGTTTGCTTGGCTACTATGACTTCATTTGATAACTTTTTCTAGCAAGTAAAACATTTAGGTTGAGGATGAGAAGAGTTACTAGGGTACACTAATTTAAATTTGAGATGTTTTTCATTGAATTGCCTGGTTAATGAATTGTGTATGTGTATATGTGTGTGTATTTTGGGCAGAACAAGATAGCTGTGGATGAGAGACAAAACATCCAACGTTACAAGTTCACAATGAATATTTATACAAACTAAAGCCATTTAAGTATAAGTTACTTAAAGTAACTATAGGCTGAAAATCAATAAAATAATTTATATGTCCACATTGTTGAAAATGTTTGAAATAAGTCACATCATTGCTTGAAAGGCTAGCCATGTAGTAAATATCAAATAAATTATTAAAGTATATTAACTTTATTGTATTTATTGTTAAAATGTTGTAAGATGTTTATACTCTATGATCAATAACTTTTTAACAATCATTTTCTTAGGTAATAGGAAGCTATGGTTTTCTTTAATTAATAAATTAATTTAACTAAATAACATTTAACTTGCCTTTAAAATCACGCTTTTTTATTTCATAAAGCAAAATGTCATTAAATATAATTTGGTTAAGTGCCAGACTTTGAGTAACTGTCATCATTAGGCAACAAATGAGAAATTGAATAAAATGATTCTTTTGAATTGAGGGACAACTATTTCCAGATGATTATAATCATAATAACAAAGATAATGATCAGGTATACCTTCTGTTAGGGAAAAAAAAGTGAAAATAAGATCAACCATACCATATTTTAAAGCAAAGGTCTAGGTTTTATACGTGCATGAAAAATGAACTCAGATGCAAAGCCAAATTCAATTATAAGTATAATCAAATTAACTGTGATACTCTGGTGAGGGTGGGTACTATATGATGCAGTCACTTCAGAACCTTCTTTGAGGTACATGTTAGTTATTAAAGTCATGGATCCCAAAATAATAATTACTAAATTTAGGAAATTGACTGAAGAGCCATACAGAATATATACCGTTGTAACTTCAGCTATTGCAAATTTTTGAATGGGTATAGGAAAATGAGCTCAATTTTTTTCTCTACTAAATGTACTCTGATCAGTGACTCTGGGCATACATCATTCTCATCTGGACATACTCGTGTTCTACTGTACACCTGTCTGGAAGATCTGCTATTTAGCCTTAGAGAACTTAATTCTGTATCTCAGGTGCAATATTGGCCTTGCTCCTTTACCATTTTGACATATCACTTATCCTCTCTGAAGATTAGCTTCCTTTTCTTGGAGACCATAAAAATAATTTACAGTGAAAATTCTAGCTACCTGTGTGGGTTCAATAAAATACTGCATGGAAATGTACCATGAGTGTCTAATAAATGCTGACTTTTGTTAGTCGTGTTATCCACTCCATGGACTTTGTATGAGCTCTCTTGGTCAATTTTCAAGCCTTTACATCTCTTGTTGTAACATTACCATCAGAAAGATACATCGTGTTAGTTCCAATATATCTGTACTTGATAGAATGAGAGTCCTGGTCTCAGAGCACTTGGATTTCTCAGAAGAAAATCCACTAGGACCAGATTTGTTGCTTTTACAACAGAAGCAAACCACTTTAACTTCATTAGCACAGCCTTGCAAATAGCTTTTCAAGTAGTCAGGGAAGAAGAAGTTCTTTTGAGCTTGGTACTATTGTGTGTTATTTCCAAGGGATACTTTGTCCCTGGAGAAACCACTTGCATCTCCTAACTTGAGAGGGTCTCTCTGCTGAGTCCTAGAGCTCTCACACAGCTGTGGAAGGCAGGCACACACACATTCCTAGCATTTGGCATCATAGAGGGAATCCAAAGACCAGACAAGGACCTTGCTGTCATCTTGTCAATCCCTTGCCTGTTTTTTCCCAGGCTTCTCCCAAATTTCCATTAGTCCTGGAGCCAAGAAGCACAACACAATCAGAATATACAGTAGCCTTTTTAAAAATTAAACATTTGTTTGAGCTTAATTGAAGATACAGTTAAAAAATGATATTGAGAAATTCCACACACTACATATTTTTTACCTTCTTTCTCCAATGAAGCAGTCAAAATACAGAGTAATCCCATCACCACAAGGATTCCCTGTGTTTACCTTTTATCCCATATGCCCCTCCCATTTTGCCCTTTACCTCTTCCCAGACCCCTGACAATCACAAATCTGTTTTCCATTTCTGTTCCACCATTTCAAAAATGCAGTATAAATGACATCATACAGTGTGCAACCTTTTGACATTATCTTTTTTTACTCAGCATAATGCCCTCGAGATTTATCCAAGATATTGTATGTATCAATAGTTTGTTCCTTTTTTCTGCTAAGTAGTATTCCATGGTATGGATGGGCCACTGTCTGCTTAACCATTCACCCATGGAAGGACATCTGGGTTGTTTGCAATTTTGGGATAATATGAATGAATCTGTTATTAATCGTTATGTACAAGTTTCTGTGAGAACCTAGGCTTTTATTTCCTTGAAGTAAATGCCAAGAGTGTGATTACTGAATTGTATTATAATTATGTGTTTAGTTTTATAAGAAACTGTCAAGCTGCTTTTCACAGTGACTGAACCATGTGTATTCCACTGGCAACCTATAGAGAATGTAGTCTATCTGCATCCTCTCCAGTAGTTAGTGCTGTCACCATTTTAAATTTTGGCTATTCTGTCAGGTGTGTAGTGATATCTTCTTGTGGTTTTATTTACTATTTCCTCAATGGCTAATGATGTTGAATATCTTTCCCAGAAGTCTTTTGTAGACAGCTGGAAAGGACTGGAGGGGAGAACTCATATTAATTATAAATCTCCAAATTAATTTATTTGTGTGAAAGTCAGTTTCCAGTGAGAGATAAAGATACACACAGAGAAAGAGAGAGGAAGAGGGAGACAGAGAGGGAGAGCGGGAGGGAGAGAGAGAGAGAGAGAGAGAGAGAGAGAGAGAGAGAGAGAGAGAATGCAAGAGAGTGTTTCACCTTGAACTCATGTTTTTGAATTCAAGCCCAGTGATGTTTTATCAGATCCTACCACTAGTGCACATCTGAGATAATTTGTTTGCTCTGAATTGGGTAGTAACACAGAGTAGTTTGAGGGCTAGTTAAGAAGATATATTAGTAATGTAATGATTGCCCCTGTATAATAGCTTACAATTGTGTGCCAAATGAGAATTCAATAAATATAAATAATTTGCATATATGTGTAAATATATACACATACACAAATAACAGTATACATATATGTATGTCTATATATATTAGACGTGTATATTTTATGTGTGTGTATATATATATATACAAATGCACACGTCTAATATATACACACACACACACATATATATATATATATATAGAGAGAGAGAGAGAGAGAGACACACACACATTCTTTCAAAAGCTAACATTTTTCCTTTCTTTAAAGTAAACGCATTTGAAGGTTTGTTTCACCTTTTCACAGCAGGGACTGGAAATAGTTATAAAAAATAGTTTTTATGTCATTTAAAATTAATTTTTAATATTGGTGGACATTCTTCTAACCAACTATCAAAAGAAACAAACTTACATAGTGTACCTCATAGAAGGATCCACTGGGAAAGAAACAAGAACAACAAAACACATATATGGCATTCCTGCCCCAAATGCACAAACTAAATCTAATGATAAACATGCAGATCTACAAAGATGAAGAGATTCTTTATAGAATAATAAAGAATCTGTAGCCAGTAAGGTCATTTCTGGGAGATTGGCCTCGTTTTGGGTGGAAAGAGCACCAATTTAAATCTTTGCAAGAGTCTTTACTCCTGAAAAAATATAAGGGTCATGAAAGTCAAAGGAATCCAGAACAGATCTAAGATTAAAGAGAACTCAAGAGACTTTGTTCAGAACAAACAAGATCGCAGAGCTGACAACAGCTACCATGTATAATTGAGACATGTAAATTTTCAGAGAAGCTGCACTGCATTATTGAGACAATTGATGAAATCGGAACATGAACTACAAATTAATTACATTTTAAGTTCCCTGGTTTTCGTCATTTTACATGTGTATCCTGACTCCTTATTCTGGCTCCAGGGATGTCATACTTCCTTTGACTTTGCTAAGAGACTCACTCTGCAGGTGAACCTCAAAAAGGTCAACACTGATGACTCCCTTCAAAGCCAACTGCCACCCTGCGCCTAGGCTGTGCAGATCCAGATTGTAAATGGAGTAAAAAGAATTCAAAATATGCTCATTCAGAAATGAATTTTTAAAAATCCATGTATCTAATTCAGAAGGAAATTACTTCAAAATTAAGTGGTGACTTGACCAGTAAGATAAAGTTGCAGACGTAATATAAAATAAGGCAGAGCATTTATATCTTATAGACTCATGGGGCAGTTAATTAAGCCTTTCAGATAGTGAGACTACACTGGCAATTCCTTTGGGGTATAGGCAGCACTTAGTATAGGCTTGCAGACTGCAAATTGGGAGATAATAAATGGGCCTGGGTGGGAGAGGGGGGTCATAGTTCCTGAGGTTCTGGCATGATGGCTAATACAAGGTTCTCAACATGTTGCTGTTTAACTAGAAATTTTATATGCTTTCTTCCTTATCTTTCACAGAACTCCCTTCCTCTGAATATAATATATCAGGAGAGGCAGGGTTTAAATCCCATCTCTAGGTTTAAATCAGTGTTCTTTACAGCCCCAAATGGGGCCAAATTCACGGAAATGATCTCCAAGTGTATCCACTGACTTTACACAGAAGGGAAAGGTCAACAAGCTCTTGAAGCCAAAGGGCAAATGTGTTGTCCACATTGGAATACAAGATCTTGCAGATGCTTGTGTTCCATGGCTATTAAAAGCAGAGCCATTTTAAATCAAAATATTGGGAGGAGTAAATAACAATCTACTTGCAATCATTCAGCAAATATTTATTGAGCGTTTACTATGTACCAGGTACAGTACTTGGCAAGAGGGATACAATGTTGACCAGTTTGAATGTGGATCTTGTACTTGTGGATAAGCCCAGAGGGACAATAGATATGAAGCTACCCTATGGCATATATTCTGAAGGAGAAGCCCAGGTGGCAGGAGGTGGGAGAGCACGGGTCCATCTCTGACCTGGAGACTAGGGAGGTTTTCTGGAGGAAGTGCGATATGAGGCCAGGATGAAGAGCTGAGAGGAGAAAGAGCTTTCCAGGCACAGAAAATAGCAAAAGAAAATGTGTAGCTACAAGACCTGAAAAAGAAAGAAAATACAGCTGAACGTAGGGAGGACTTTGGGATTAACAGTCTAAAACTCTTCTTCCTCCTAGTCAGGGACATACATTTTGTCCATTCAAATTTTCCAAAAATCCCATGAACTGAAATCTTTCACCATTATTTCCAAAACAAATCTTGAAATTATTCATCTTATCAAGTTCCCAGCAGAGGGAAGTACTCGCACTAATTAGATCAGAATCTCAAGCAGTGGGACGGAGCGTGAGTATTGTTTAAAGCTTTCCTGGTGGGTGATTCTTCAGCACAGTACATTTAAGTGTGGCTCCATGCACTCGGAAGGACTTCCAACCCCTTCTTGACCATGGAAGCTGGTTGACAGGGAAAGAAGACAGCTCTGGAACTGAGCGGTAAGGGAAAGGGTGATGCACTATGACCCCTGCCTCTGAGATTTGTGAAATGTGTTACGGAAGCAACAGCCCAAACAAGGTGAAGAATGCCCAGAGATACAGGGAAATAGCCTTGGATAATGTCCTTATACAATTTCATTTCAAGCATCTGTATCTGACTTGGAAAAGATTCAGGAGCTCTGTGTTCAAGAGGCTAATGCTGACTTTCTCACTGTGGTTGCTGTGGAAGGAGCAGGGTAATAGATGGTGTGAGCCTTGGAGAATTCTCTTCTGGCACCATCTTCCTGCGGCAAATGGTGTGGCAAAGCTGTGATTCCCCAAAATTCATTCCTTGATAACAATTGTGTTTGTTACTGCATAGCCTGAAGCAAAACCAGCAGATGTAATAGCTGTTGAAAAAAAAGTAACTGGTATGATGATTGATTTATAGCTTGATCATAACTTAAATTATAACAAGAAAGAGAGGGAATGACTTTTTGGAAGCACTGCTCTTCTGTAGAGGTGCAAGTCCTTCGCTGCTTTTCCAGCTGCTATTAAGTTTGCTGCTAAAAATAAGACCTTGAAATATGTAAACATCGCCCTCGCCCCAAAAGAAAACTGTGGATTCTTCAGATACTAGAGGCAGGAGAGAGTCAGATGTTGGCCTAGGTCTTAAGTTCATGTCCCTGACAGGCTACAAGCTTGTCAAAACTGCTCTTCAATCCCCTTGCTAATAGTATGGTGTGCTTCAGTGACTGAGTTGGTCACGTAATTAACATACTTCTCTGGCTGGAAAGAAATCTGTGGGTACACTCTAAATTAAAGAAACCTGGCTAGTTGTGCCAGATTATGTAATTTAATGAAGAATCTGTAGAAGGAGCCCTGTAAAAATCTGATGGCCTCATTCATTTTTAGTATAATATTACACACTCAGGCAGACATTTCTCTTTTTCTCTCAGCCAAGGCTCACTGTTGTGTACATGAATGAAAGTGCAGCAATAGACCCATTTGCTTGACAGGTCAGAGTCAAATGCGACCTGGTTGCCAGGGGTCTATTTGCATTTGCTTTGTTGCATCTTGGGCAAACCGGCACCTATGTTCAAAGTGAGAGGCAAATATTTCTGCTTTCATCGTTGTTGTAAGTAAAAAAAAAAAAATTTTTTTTTTTGCATACTCTCTATTTGTTCCTCAAACAACAACAAAATCTGGTGGAGATCCATCTGATCTCACTGAGTCCAAAATGGCATCTCCCTCTCCTTGTTCTCTCTCTCCAGCCACTCTTTTATTTTTCTTCTTCTCTTTTTCTCTTTCATCTGGCTTCTCCACCCAAAAAGCCAAGGGAAGTGAGGTAACAATAACTTTGTTGCATTTCACCTGGCCCACCCAGCGAAAATCTATTTCTAGGCAAATGCGGAAAACCCAAACCTTGTGGAACACCGCTGGCCCTTTAATCTAACATCCTCTGAGCGCTGCAGAGCCTAATGTTTAATTTGAAAAACAATCTGAAAATAGCATGAAAGGAAATGTGGAATTTGCATAGCTATATATATATATGTTTAAGATAGTCATAGTCGTTTTGGAAAACACTGTTTTTGAGAGCTGACCCTTTACTTGACATTGCCCAAATTTTCTGGACTCTTCCGAGATAAGGAGTGTAATTTTCAGTTGATTGATGGCTGCTTTTCTGTACCGTTGTTTTGGTATTAAGGAGACAAATGCCAAACCCTATCATTTTGGAAAACCGAATGCTGATATGCAGAGCTCTTTGAATAACCAACGCTAAAATCATAGTGATGATGAAGATATGGGTTCCTTCTAATAAACATTATACTTTTGAGAATCAAAATCTTTTGTTTTATTTCTTTCTTTTTAATTTTTCTGCCATCTCTTTCTCTTTTTCTTGGCCATTTGTATGGCCTCTTTGCTTTTCCTTTTAAAAACTCTTCTGCATCTTCTTTCTTTTCAAAGTTTAAATTGGCTCCACCTCTCCATACTGCCATATTGGAGATTAAACTTCAACAAGAGGGCAGAGTCCATGAATTTAGATGGCAAGACATTGCTTCTTTATATTTCCTAAATATTAGTTGAAATATAGCTTTTCCATTGATTATCAGTATGGATAAAAACTTAGTAATATCAGTACTCTCTCAGAATTTATAAAACAGTTATTGAGATAGCTGATCTCCAAATAATATGTTGGTATTAGATATAGTAACTATTGGATCTACCACTAGACCTTTTTATTTAAAGCATTAATAAAGGAGCATATCCATTACTGTAACATAATTAAAATATAATTATAACTATTTCAATAAGACTGTTTTCCTTAATAGTCCTATACATTTTGTCCAATGCATTTAAAATTATTATTCTAAGAAGCCATCAGTGAACCTCACCAGACTGTGAAAGGAGTCCATGGAACAGTAAAAGTTAAGAATCTTGGGACAAAGACTCAATGATTCTTCCAACAGGATACTTTGTGGTTCCTGATTTTGGAGAAGGAATGATGGAAGGGGAAAGAAAAGGGATCGTGGAGTTTGTTTCAGGTGTAGCAGAATGTCTGTCTGCTTCTGTCCAGAGCTAAATACCTCAATAGCCCTTAAAAATGTGGAGAAATAAAAAAGAAGTTGAAGAAGGAGAAGGAGAAGAAGAAGAGAGAGAGAGAGAGAAAGCTAGACAAGGGCATGTAGGAAAGTAACAAAACAAAACACCACTGAATCTCACAGCAAAAAGGATTTCTTACAATCTCTTTCTTCTTTGTATTATGCATGTTTTCCCTGGTGCCAATTCTCAAACTCCTATTTTTAGCAGCTTTAAAAAGTAATTTTTGACATATTTTACAAAATGCTCATTTCCATTTATGTTATTTTGCATAAGTACTTGTAGGCAAAACAACTGTACCATTAATTCCCTTTTCTGGAACTCTCACACCCTCACAAGTTATCTTGCCTCATTCCTTACTAATACAGCAGTAATAAAAGGCCAGCTTGCCATGCGGTAGTATTATCTGTGAGAGAATTTGGTTTATTTGCAAGTCCCCAAGTCAGTAGGGGCTAGAGATGTAAATTGATAGCTATTGTATGCACTAAATTCCCAGCTGTGAACCACATTGACTCTGGGAGTTAATAATTGAAGCAAAGTGAGTCTAATGAGACATAATGTTTCCCCAGAGTTCCTGTTAAAATATTCTCATCAGAGCAATATTGAGAGAAGGACTCCGTGTCAGAAAAAGCTATTTTTTTCTTTTATGATACCTTTTGCTTCTGCAAGGTGGTAGAATGGAGAAAGGAAGGAGGGGGAAAGTAGGAAGCAAATATTGGCAGTGAAGTTCATGGGGTTAAAGGTCAGACACAGACTTCAGTCAGAGAGAGCTAGATGTAAACCTTAGCTCAGCAGCTCTCCTGACCATGTGATCTTGGGCATGTAGCTTCTCTTCTCTGAACTTCCAGTGCCTCATCTGTAAAATGGTACCCACTTATAGAGTTACCATAAGAATTTGATGATATATGTTGGGTAAGATGTTTGTCACAGCACATGGTACCATGTAATAAGAACTGGAACCAGAGGTCATTCCCCTAAGTGAAGTAACTCAGGAATGGAGAGCCAACTACCTCATGTTCTCACGTATAAGGGGGAGCTAAGCTGTGGGTCCACCCAGACATACCAAGTAGTTTAATGGACATTGGAGTCTCAGAACCAGGAAGAGCAGAAGAGGGCTGAGGGATGAAAAATTACCTATTGGGTACAATGTACCCTGTTTGAGTGACAGGTGCACTACAATCCAGACTTCACCACTATACAGTGTACTCAGATGACCAAAACCCACTTGTACCCTTAAAGCTATCATAATAAAAACATTTTAAAAAGAGAACTTAATAGAGGATAACTCTTGGAGGGAGGGAGCTAAGACTGGGTATGTTAGCAGGAAGCAGACACAAGACTTCGAGCAGCTGCTATTTTGACATATTTGTTGGATTTGTCTGTGATCAACCAACCAATCCTGTTCCACTAGGCAGGGGGAAGGTGTCCTCACTTTGGTCTTTTTGCAGCCTGGGTTCCTTCTTCCTTCCTTTACTCTTAATAATCTTGTTTTCGGTGTTTTGTTTTTTGGGTTTTTTTGGTAAATAACTCTGTCAGTTTTTCTAACTAAAAAATCAGGATCTTAAGAATATTTAACATCTGCCTTCCTTCCATGCCAGATTAACCAGTGTATGTGTATGTATGAAGTCATGGTTATTTCTCAAAGTCAAGATAGTGACTCTACTATTCCCATAATGAGGGCGTGAGCTCTGAGTTAAATGTATATATACAGATGCATATCTGTCCCTGGGCTTTTTTCATATGTAGTTAATGTTTTAAATGGGATAATCATTTAACTGATAAATAAGATAATTCATGTGAAAGTCTTTGTAAACAACAAAGCATTAGTAAAAGTCAAGCTTTATTCTTATTACTGTTGTTGTTTCAAATGAAAATAATTTAGTAGTTGGCAAATTACCCTCTGGAATCCTTTAGCCCACTATCAAGGACAAAGTTAAGTCCCTGAGAGGGTAGAACTTAAGGTTTAAGCTATAGCCCTTGCTGACCACTAAGGAATCAGGGAAGTTACAGCTCCACCTGGAATCTTACCTTACTCTTTGTAGGATAAAAATATTCTAGGATGGTTGCATAGCTCAGTGTTTCTTTGTTTTTGTTTTGAGTTGGAGCCTCACTCTGTTGCCCAGACTGGAGTGTGGTGGCACACTCACAGCCACCCTAGTGTCAACCTGCTGGGCTCTGGTGATCCTTCTGCCTCAGCCTTCCAAGTAGCTGGAACTACAGGCACATGCTACCACTCCTGCCTAATTTTTTATTTATTGTAGAGATGAGGTCTCGCTAAGTCCCCAGGCTGGTCTCAAACCTGCAGGTTCAGGCAATTCACTTGCCTTGGCCTCCCAAAGTGCTGGGATTACAGGCTGAGCCACCGAACTTTCTTATTACTCATCTTTGGGGAATGATATGAAAAACTGGTTGATAGAAAATATAGTAGATGAAATATGAGGTAGTTCTGAAAATGCCCCTTGCTTCTTCAATAGTTGATAATGTGAATCTCATTAGTAAAGTCACACTATTCTCAAAACAATTAATTGTGAATAAGAACTTTTTTTTCTTTTGCGTTTGGAGTCTCACTCTGTCACCCAGAATGGAATGCAGTGGCTGCTCCCGGCCACTGCAGCCTCGACCTGCTGGACTCCGGCGATCCTTCCATTCAGCCTTCCGACTAGCTGGAACCACAGGTGCGCACCACCAAGCCCTTCTAATAATTTATTTATCCTAGAGATGAGACCTCACCAAGTTGTCCAGGCCGGTCTTGATCCCGCGAGCTCAGGCAATCCACTCACCTCGGCCTCTCAAAGCGCCAGGATTAAAGGCTGAGCTATTGAGCCCGACCTTGAATAAGAACTTTTTAAAAAGTTTCATGGAGTGGTTGGAAACTCCCATAATAGTCTCCAGCCTCCTGCCTTCTGGATCTGGACTAATTTAAAGATGATGACTGCTTTGCTTTAACTACCTGTGTGTTTACTTACACCAACGAATATATTTCATACAGGTCATTATTTTCCAGCTTAGATTTAACTGTTGCTTATTTGTTAAAAGAGTTTGGCAATAACTAAAAACATACCTCACCTACTCTTGGACTGAGACATTCATCTAGTTTGATTGTGGAAAAAGAAACCTTATAGGGAGTTTAAATTTGCCTTGTATTTATGGGGTGCAAAACTGACTAGGCTAGATACTAGGAGAACAACAGAGGTAAGGTACAGTTCTGCCTTTAGAAATAAAATGATTAATCATTGTTTAAAAGACTGCCAGTACTTGCCAAGCCAGTGAGAATAAACCAACTGTTTGCTGAATATGTAATGGTCATTTGCCTTATTTCTGTCCAACATGGAAGTAGGGTATTTGCATTTGTGTCTGCAGGATGATTCACCCAGGGCAAATGTCACGATGGCTATTACTAATAGTAATAGGTTAGTTTGCATTGACCATTTCTCATTCAAATTGGTATTTTACCTGCTTTTAAAATAGCCCACAGTAGGCAACCCCCCAGGGTCCCCTCCTGCTGCCTGCTGTGGGAGTTTTTCTATCTTCTCAATAAATCCTGCTTTCCAAAAAAAAAAAAAAAAAAAAGCCCAGAATGGCAGAATCACTTTTGGGAGATCACAAAGGCAAACTCTTTACCAAATTGGTGACTTGTACACAGGTTTGGTTTGAAAACCCTGCTTTGAGGGAGCCTTGTTTCCTGTGCTTGGTCAGAACAACGCAGAAATACTGAATTATCATTTATTACTTTTAAATCCAAGATTTGGCTATACATTTAGGTTAGTTTATACAAAACTGGCAAAGGTTGGTTTCTAGCGTTTTTTAGTTTTTAGGTTTGATCATTTTCCTTTGGTTAGTGTGGAGGAACTAAAGCCTTCTGTTCTGATCAAACAACCACAACCCAAGTAGGCCAAACAACTAGGAAAACAGCAGGACAAGTGAAATGAGGAGTGTCACTTAGAACAGCCAAGCTGAGGCATAGAGCTTAAAACCAATGCTAGAGCTTTCCAAAGAGGCCTGATGGCAGTTCTTGTTTGAAGCTGTAAGTGGGGGCTGCTTACATAAAGGCAGAAAAAAATTTGAATACCATATAGCTCTGCCTGACATGCTCTTTTGTTATTTTTGCCTTTGTGTACCATTTTGGTAAGAGTGTCTTGATTTTCCCTGGGGTACCCTTTTATTTCTTACTTTCAGTCTCTGGGTGTTGGTCACATGGTTCATGACTGATCAATCAGAACATTTTCTCCCTAGCCAGAGTAATTAGATTGGGATATGCTCCCCATCTACCTGCAACAAAAGTTCGTTAGTCCTAAGGCATTTACTAGTGATTTTCGGAAAGAGGTGCTTTGTTTCTTCTAGGTTACACATACTGATAAAATGCAAACCTAGCACTCCTGGAGGCCATTCTTATGATGGCATGGAGGGCTCTCCTCTGAAAATGAAGTCAATTTGGAGAGATGGTATGGGTATACTCTTGATGGTGTGGGTATACTCTTGATGACATTAGTAGAGTTATATTAAAAAAGGATCTAAGTCCAGCTTTACCTAAAACTACAGGTTCAGTTAATTTATTTTCTTTCCGAGTGGGTTAGTTTAGGTTTCTGTTGCTTGCAATGAACAGTCCTTTGAATAATATACGATCTTTTATAATTCCTATTTATTAGTCACCTATTGCCATAATAATACTGCATGACTAAAAAAGCTCAGAGGCATCCAACAATAATCATTTCTTTCTCTCTCATGTATTTGTGCGTTAGCTGGGATGGGGTTCATCTTGATTTAGTTCTAAGCTTTAGGTTGGGTCAAGTCTACCATATATCTCTTTTCCTTTTTTGAACAAGAGGCTATTTGGGACATGTTCATCTTCTTTTTTTGGCTGGCAGGAATTCCAGACAGCAATCTTACTTTATAAACACATTTCAAACCTTTGCTTGTGTCATGTTCGTGAACATCCCAATGGACAAAACAAATAACTCTGTTAAGTCCAAAACATCAGGGGAGTGGGGAAAGTCACTCCATTCACAGAGATGGGGAAGAGGGAGTGAATATTGGATGAACAATAATCTAATCTACCACAGTCTAAACTTAAACCAAAGGAAATAAGGACTATGTATTATAAACTCATGTAATTCTAAATTTACAGGGCTATGAATGTAGTAATAAATAATGTAAACTACTTTAAACAAGTTAAACAACAAAATACAATTGATTCTTTTAGCATTGAGATCAGCATATTTCTGAAAGATTCAAGTTCTGATTTGTTTATAATATTAATGATGTTGAAGTTGCTTTTGAAATAATAAATTGTAGAACAAATAATAGGAACGTTATATATGTGCTTCCTTCTGACTAAGAGATTACATCAATGATATAGCTATCAACAGAGGTAGATATTTAATAGCATTTGTGTAATATGACTTTGAAATTACCACATTACACAGTGTGCCAATATTGTGAACTCCACGGGGAGTATAAAATTAAAGGAGACTAGCTCGGTAGGGTGGCTCGTACCTGACCAACTACTTGGGTGGCTGAGGCAGGAGGATCACTTGAGGCCAGGCATTCAAGACTAGTTTGGGTAACATAGCGAGACCCAGTCTCTACAAAAAAAAAAATATGCTGGGCATAGTGGCACGTGCCTGTAGTCCTAGCTGCTTGGGAGGCTGAGGCAGGAGGATCACTTGAGCCTGGGAGTTTGCAGCTGCAGTGAGCTATGATTGTGCCACTGCACTCCAGCCTGGGTAACTGATCAAGGCCCTGTCTCTCTAAAAAAAAAAAAAAAAAAAAAGGAGATTGTCTGAATTTATAATAATTTTGACTGTCATTCTTCTGGGTGCTTCCCTATGTTTCAGATACGGATCCATGTGAGCCTCAGTGATATTAAGTAATGTGGCTAAATCCCCAAATTCTGATAAGGACCAGAGAAAGGATATCCACTTTAGTATGTTTTATGTCAAAGCTTGAGCTCTGGTTTCACTATATTATAGGAAGTTTAGATTAGACAATGAGGATGAGTTGACAGCTTACTACTTGCAGCCATGTCTTCTCAATTCTAAAACATGTTACAGCATTGATAAAGAAAACTGTTCCAGTCTTGCTTTAAAGCAGCAGGTTTGACTAGGTGGAGAGAGACTGATTAGAGAAGACATCTGAGAGGTCAGCTTAGCACAGTAATGCAAAGTGTAGGACTCTCATGGGATTCATTTTCTGTCATGCACTGTAGGTAAAATGATTGTCTTGATAATTAATCATGACAAACTAATGTAATATGCATAAAAAGTTTATTAGTGTGGTCTATGGCCCACAGTTGAGAAAGCACAATTGGCTGTAAATTTCAGTTCAAAAGCAAAAACAGACTAGTGCTCTATCTTGGTGATTCTCTTACTTATCTGTCTAAAACAGAGGCTGAAGTTGGTAATTTCTTGAAATAGCTTGTGACCCTTTGCTTCTGGGATGGTTCAGATTTGGGGACTTGTCTAGCCACTTAAAAAAAATGAGTTGTAAAGGACGACTCTGTCCCTGGTTTTGTGCAAGTCCCAACAGTTAGTGACCAGGCTGCCTAAATGATCACAGCTGGGCAATAACATGTCTGAGAAAGCAGAAACATTAAGTTTAAAATTCCACTTGAATTTATATATCTGGAGGTAAGGTTTTCTGGTTAAAATCGTTGGGCAGAATTTCTTTCCTTTGAATCAAGGTAATGTTGGATTGAGGGATGAGAGTCAAACAGTTGGAGGCAGTAATGTAGTCCACCCCCATGTAAGAAAACAAAAACATGGACCGAGAAAAGTGTCTTCTCAGAATTTGTCATGTCTCTGTTTGACTATCTAACAGTTCATGAGTGATAATGTGGGTGATGGTCATGATAATATCTATAATATAGTTAATATAAGAATATGATTCTGTTTATAAGGCACTTTTCAAACAAGGTAAGCACATCTTGAAAGTAATTGCTTGGGAGGTTTGGTTCCAGACACGTGGAGGCATGATTCTTGATTTCAATTTGAGTCTGGAGACAATTAGATTTAAAGCTTGTGCCCACTTTTCCTGGGCTGTGAAGAGGAAGGAAAACTTGATATATTTTTATGAATCTCCTTCTCTTCTTCTATTTTTAGTATGGGAGGGTTGCTCCACTGCTAGGGAAGATACTGAGCAAACACACAAGGTTGGAAACAATAAAAAGCCCAGAAAACTGAGTCAGGCACCTGCCTCTGGCAAAATCCTGAGTGAATAGGTGGGTGCCCTGAGTGGCAGCAAGCGGGTGATCTGTCAGAACATGAAGTGAGAGGAATTTCTAAGTTACAGCCTTGCCCAGAGAATATTCTCCCTCCCACTCTGAAGGTTTCATTCTGAAGACCCAGAAAGAAAACATTGTGTTATTGCTGAGAGCCCTGCTCCAAAAGAGAGAAAGGTGGTTCAGAACCTCAACTATTTTGAGGCAGAGTGACATGACCCAGCTAGGTTATTATTTTTGTGACTCTTGTAACTCATTTAACCCTTCTTTCAGTTTTTTTTTTGTTTCATTTGAAGAAACATAGGCAATGGGTCAAATCAGTGGCTTTAAAATTGTAAGCCTTGGATCTCTTGAGGTTCGTAGAAACCTCAGAATATCTCAAAGGCCCCCAAGGCCCATCGCAGGTTTGGCAGACAGTCAAGAAGAACTCTGCTCCCTCCACCTCCAATTCACTTTGAAAATTTTCCTAATTTTGGGTTTGAGTGTATGACTCTGAACAACAAATTATGTACTTAGTCTTTTTAGAATCCAGTGTACTTGACCTTAAAGCTCCCCTCTAGCGCTATCATTCTGGGTAATCCTGAGCTCCAGAACCAGATTTAGAGTTTATTCATTCTTAGAAGAAATAGAATTCAGCATTATAAGTATCACCTTAGGACTTAGGGATATAAGGGGGGGAAGATATGATCCCTGCCCTCAAGGATTTTATGGTTGAATGAAGAAAAGACAGGCAAACCTATCATTATGCTACAGCAAGGTGAGTGATGAAATGGAGGTTGATGCCAAGAAGAGAGGGCACATAGAGGGTGGATTGCTTAGTTGAACTGAGAGAGTGAGATGAAGCTTCAAAGAGGAGGCCTCTGAACTGGGCCTTCTCAGTTTAAGAGGGAATATACAGGCTGGTGTGTATGATTTAAAAATCCAATCCAGATTGTGTCGGTCCTCTGTTTGAAATACTCCAAAGGCTTTCCTATTGTATTCAGAATGAAATCTAAACCCTTGGCATAGCTTCAAGGCTGGCGTGGTATGCCCACTGCTTTCCTCAACCAATACTTTCTCCTTCTGTTCTCCTCCATGCTCTTTGTTCTCTCGTCTCCATTCCTCAGCAATCCATGTTCATTCTCAGCTTGTGGTTTGCACTTTTGCTTTTCTCTCTGGTTGAAAGCTTTTCCTGAAAGGGTCTTCAGTAATGACTCTTCCTAATCACTCTGATGTTAGTATGCATGCAGTAGCCACTTGTCAATATTTCCAGTCTTCCTCTTTCTGGATATAAGGAAGAGATCACAACTTGCTAGCCCTTTGGAGATTAGAAAATAGCGGGCATCTTGCTCAGTTAATGAAATACAAATGGAAGCTACATGTGTGACTTCTGGGCAGTGAGGCTGTAGGATGTTTTCTTCCTCTACTGTGGGAACACTAAACTGAGCCTTCACATAGTAGACAAGTAAATGCAAAGCCTCCCAGGCCCATAGGCGATTTTGCATACATGAGAAATTTATGTCTATCCACCTTAGCCACTGAAATTTTAAGAATTGTTTGTTATTACAGTGTAGCTTAACCTACCCTGACTGATAAAGATCCTTTCAAATTATCAGTCTTAAAGTAGACAACCAGCCTACAGATTACTTTGTTACAAGTTACTTTATATTTACTTTTTGAATTGCACTTATTTGAAATTGTGCTGTTTGTACATTTATTTGTGATCTGTCTTCCTTCATAAAAACATAAACATCACAAGAGTAGGTGTCTTACTTGTCTTAATTCATATTAGACAAATTTCTGGCACAAAATAGACACTCAAGAAATGTTGGCTAAATGGAGAACACAAAGTGCATCTGTGCCATGTGGGACTATGTGGTTAACCTCCAGAGATATGAAACATATTTAGAAAGGCATGCATGAGACCGCTTGAGTCAATGGGCCCCCCTAATTTGGAAAACAAGTATGGGAGAAGTTATTTATGAAGCCTTTCTCAATCCCATTTTTTTAAGTCTTAGGCTTTAAAATGTAACAATGCTA
Organism: Carlito syrichta; assembly: GCF_000164805.1. Lineage (NCBI taxonomy): Eukaryota > Metazoa > Chordata > Mammalia > Primates > Tarsiidae > Carlito > Carlito syrichta. The sequence continues at coordinate 567,733 of NW_007251079.1, forward strand.
AAGAATATAGGGTTTGCCCTAAAGTCTTATCGAGTATTTTAGTGATAAAGAAGTTAGACATAAATTTTGTGCCTAGTCTACATGTATATTTCCAATATTATGAGGAGGGACCCCTAAAAAGAGGAATTATTTTTTGGAGGGTGGGTTCCTGTAGTATATGCTTTCCCTTCTGGGTAAGTGTTCTGGGAATCCATCTGCATCAGTGCACCAGTTAGCATTTTTGAGAGATTGCTTTCAGCTTCAATGAATTTTTTTTGGAGATTCTTTCAACAAAGTTGTCCATTTCATGATAGGTTATTTAGGAGTGCACCTGCCCACACCATGCTGAGAGTTCAGCAGTTTTTAACCAAAACCAGCATGACCCCCATGCCCCAACCTCCCTATTCACCCAATTTTGCCTGAATGACCTTTTGTTTTGTCTCACCAGATAAAAAAGTTCTCAAAGGGAAAAGTTTTGCTGACATGGAAGAGGTGAAACCAAAAATTGCATAAGCACTAAAAGGCATCGAAATTGATGAGTTCAAAAACAGTTTTAAGCAGTTGAAAAAGCATCTTGATAGGTGTATTGCATTAAATGGAGAGTACTTTGAAGGTGACTGAAGTTTAAACATGTAAGAATGCACAATTTTTATTTAAAAATTCTAAGTTCTTTGGAGTCCCCGTTGTATAGTGAGCATCAGTATTTTTTGTTGTTTGTTTAAAAAGTGAACTTTATTAAAGTTTACTGCTTTAAGTAGCATGGAAGAGAAACTATGATGATACCAGGGTCTTATTTTATTTTACTTTCTAAACATCAAAACAAAATCTTGTTTGTTTCATACACGTTGACATTGTTTACTTCCTATACATTTCTTGCAATAGGAATTGTATATATGAACACAAAAGTAGGAGAGCTGAGAAGTTCATTTGGGTCAATTATTGATTATAAATAATTTCGAAAATAGTTGAACAAACAGTAGAAATAGGATAAAGTTTATTTTAGGATGAAGTGTTAAATGATCTATATGACAAATAAATGAAAATTATTTTGAAATATATTGTTCAAATGGTATTGAATTGTTAATTTTTCTGAAACTAAAATGACTCTTTGAAGCCCATGGAGTTTGTTAAGATCATTAGAGCCTCTAATGCAGCATGAATGGTTTTCAAAAGAATGTTCTCGCTTATTTCTCAACAGCAAGTTTTGACTGAAAAATCTTAAAGATGACCTTTCTTGTTAGGAAGGTATGCTGGAAGTTTTAGCTTTGAACTTTAAAACCTGAGCTTCTTTTAGGATTAAATGATTGGTAGCCTCCATTTGGGGGCTTACAACTTAGGGTACTACCTACTTTCATCTGTATTAGGAAATTTTGAGATGATTAAAACCTTATGGAATCAATGACGTTAAATCATTTGCATCATCTCCCAGGAAAAGTTCAATATTAACATGATTCTCTTAACAGGGAAGCTTAGCACAGAAACCTAGAATTCAAAAGGAAGTTATTCAACTTTTCATAATTATGAGTATCTCTATTTGAATTCCTTTTTTTTTCAAATACAAACTTTGGACCTCTTTGGCATGTTTTTCCTTCAGGTCCTCATATCAGTTGTCATAAGGAGCTATAAAACATGGTACTATCATTACTCTGCTGAGAGCCAGACCTGATGTGTTTGTACCCATAACAGAGATAAACTATGGGAACTCTCTCCACTTTCCATATCTGATCTTCTGTACTAGTGAGAATCTCAATCTTTCTTTGCATCAAATGCATAAAACACAATTGAATGGGTGAAATTATCCTCAGGCATTGCAAGATATCCAAGAGCATAGGGAGGGTACATGCAAACATTGGACAAAAATGGATTCAGAGTTTGGCTTGAAGCCCGAGGTCAAACTGTTTTTATTATTATTTTTTATAGGATTCTTTATGTGAAAACACTGTTTTCCTTTAAGATGATATTTGCAGCAAATGGTAGAGAAGAGAAATTCTGCCCAAGGGAATTTAGACTATGAGAGCTTCACAAGAGAGTGTACCCATATATATGAGTAATTATACAGGCTGTGCAGCGCGTAGGCAGATTATTTCATGAGAATATTGTCTTGTTTGTGAAGGCAGGAATGGATGTTCACTGTAGTAACCTGGCAACCAAAGAGATAAAGTAGGGGTACAGGCTTGTTATGGTGGCGAAGAATGTTGTATTCGTAGACAATTTGGAAGTTTCCCAGGCTTTGTCACCTTCTGTGGAGGTGCCCTGAAGCCACAATTGAAGGAGTAGGCCTAAGTGGGTATGTGTATACTAAATGACCTTACTCCAATGGCTAACATTATTTGAACCAACAAGGACCCGTGGTCCAAGCTGAGTCCATGTTTTCACTTTCAAATTTGAACTAAGATATACAGACAAGAAGACAATGAATGTTAGATGCTGCTGTGTGCTACTCAACTCCAATGAGACCTCACCATTGTAGAGCACTATGGCTGAATTTCCCAAAGATTGAGTGTTTTCTCTGGTAACCAAAGACATCTTTGCCCATGATCATGACAGACTAGAAGCACAAGACAATATCCCTAGGAGGAGCTCTTGACCAATGACTTGTAGACATTGGTGTATAAGCACTCCAGCTTCTTCACCCTTTAGCTGAGATAACTCTGATCCAACTGTTTTACACTAATGCCTAGAATTTCCAAGCAAGATTAGTTTCTAGTTACCCACATTGTTTACTGGTTTGTTAATACACATTTTATTCGTTGTCTGCCTTGCCTCACTTCCCTACCCTCTGATCAGTATTTTCTAGCATCACTTCTGAAATAAAATACTTGCACTCTGATCCCTGTCTCAGAATTCACTTTTAAGGAAACCTAAGTTAGGACAGAAGCAATAGGTCAGGTAGATCTGAGGTCAATGTTGAGTTACAGCAAGCCAAAGCCACATATATTCAAGTTAAAGTTCTGGGCGGAGATTTTTAATAAAACCCCTCAAACAGTTTGCACAGAGAATAATGGAGAAATGAGCAGAGGGTAGAAATAAGGGACCATACAACAAGGAGAGAGCCATCCAGTAAGCCATCAGTTTACTTGATAATTTTTTAGCATTTGGGTTCCATGGAATTTCAAATACCCTCTCTTCTTGAGATAGCATGAGATGTGTCTGTTTCTTGCTACCTAAACATCTCTGATTGAAAAAAAAAGTTAAGAATCAACTGAGCTGGAAGTTTCAAAGTCAAAAGAAGCTGTTTGTAAGGGGATGTTGCTATTTAGTCCCTTGGTTGGGCAGAAGAAGTGTACAAAGCATTGATAGGAAGGGAGCAAGAACTTGAAGGAATTAGAGCAGGAGGTGAGAAAATAAAGTTGTGGTAGGAAAAATGATGACTTTCCTATAAGCCTGTAACAGTGAAGAAGGTTAAAAGTGCCTAATTGGTATTCTCAGATCCTAAGTCAAAAGTGAACTGAAAGATGACAAGAGAAAATCCTCATCTCATGTAGAATCTCATATTGGCTATATTTTCAATCTCTGCTTTTCTGTTGCTACAAGAGGTGAGATTGTGCAGCCTTCTGAGTTCTGTTCTGTTGTTTTGGTATTTTAAATAAATGCTCACACTTGCAGCCTAATGAAGAGGAACATTAAGCAGAGAGAAAGATAGAGCATGGGCTAGAGAGGGGCAAATCTTTGGTCAGCCAGGGTGGGGCCGGAGGAATGCTGAGCACTAAATGGACATGACCGATTCAATGAGTTTCAGAATGATTGGAGACTCTAGATTATGGCTTTAAAAAAAATCAGCTAATTCACCTGTGTCCTCTAAGGGTCATTTTCTGGAACTTACTACTGTGCCCTATTTTGCTCTGGTTTTACTGAACACTGTCTTTCTGTCTAGGATGACTAGCTAACCTCTTCTCATTCTTTGGCTATCAACTAATATGTCACTTTCTCCAGAAACTGTCTTGACACCCTAGCTGGGGCTTGGGTCCTGTATTCCAGGTGTCGCTAGCACTCGCTAAACTACCATAACATCTTCTTTCAGTCATCTTCCCACCTTCACAGGGCTGAGCTCCTTCTGAGGAGGGACCATAGCACACACCACTGTTCTCCGTCATGTAGCCCAGGGCCTGGCACAGCATAGCCTTCAGTGGTTTCTGAATTTAAGGAGGAAGAAGGGTACAACCCTACTTATGCCTCATTTGTGCCTGTCTTTGCTCAAACCCTGTCCTCTTCTCTCTTCATCTCAAAATCTCCTGAGAGTTCCCAAGGTGGTTTATTTGTCACATGGTTATGAAATTACTAATTGGAAATTGCTGGTGCCTGATTCATTCTGCTGGCATCTTCCTGCCTGGCCCATTTTGGTTCCTGGAAATTCCACATTACTGATGAACCATTACCTTTTACAATAAACCTGAAACTCATCAAAAAAGTAAAAATAAATAAATAATATTTAAAAATCAGTTATAAGTAAAGAATTAGAGGTGACCTTGGGGATTGTCATGAAAATAAACAATACTTGAATTAAATAGCCAAACGTTAAAGGACATGGGCGGGGGGAGGAAAAAGATAAGGATGTGAGAATAGCACAAAAAAATGAAAGAGAAACTTCTTGATAAAGTTATCTAATAGATATTTTCTAAAACCAGCTACTCATGGCAAATTTCCTTGTTTATAATCTCTTCTCCCAGTGCTTTGGCCTGTACTATTACCACTTCTTCTACACCCACACCTATGTTATTGGAATTGAAGAAGTTCTGATAAATAGCCCAATTGATCTGTTCCCAGAGGAAGGTAGAAATAGGGGGAAAAAAAAGAGATTCTAAGGTTACTTTTGGTACCTGATGTCAGTTAGCTCAATATTACAGTCAATCTTACTATGTTTAAGAAGAAGACAGAAAAAATACTTCCCTTTAAAAAAAAGGTTTCATTGTGAAATAGGTGTATATTCATAGAAAGTTGCAAATAAATGTACAGAGGTGTCCCATGCACCCTTTCCCCACCCTCTGCCAGTGTTAACATCTTGTACAACTATAGTAAATATGAAAACTGGAACATTGACATTTTGCCAGTTATATACACACCTGTGTGTTTGCTTACATGTGTGTATGTCATTGTATGTAGTTTTACAAAAATGTGTGTTTTTTTTGTAACCACCACCACAATTAAGATACAGAAACTACACTGTTTTAGTCATCTTCTCCTCTATTCTAAACCCCTGGCAACCACTAATCTGTTCTTTATTTCTATTATTTCAAGAATGATATAAAAACAGAATCATACAGTCTGTAAACTTTTGGTGATTAGCTGTTTTCACTCAGCATGATTTCCTGAGGTTCACCCAAGTTGTTTCTTGTATCAGTAGTGTGTGTTCTTTTTTTATACTGCATAGTGTTTTATAGAATGAATTCACCATAGTTTGTTTAACTGTCCAGCCATTGAAAGCTCTCTGGATTGTTTCCGGTTTGGGGCTATGACAAATAAAGTTATTATGAACTTTCATGTGTAAGCATTTGCATAAACATATTATTTTACATTCCTGGAATACATACCAAAGAGCATAATTGCTGGGTTGTATGGCAAGACTATTTTTACCTTCATAAAATACTACCAAACTATTTTGCAGAGTAGCTAATCTATTTAACATTCCCCTGGGAATGTATTTCTCACATTTGGTATTGTCAATATTCTTATTTTAGCCATTTTGATAGTTGTTTATTGATATCTAATTGTAGTTTTAATTCACACTTACCTAATGGCTACTGATGTTGAATATTTTTTTATCTGCATAATTGCTAACTTTATATCTTTTTAGGTTAAATGTCTGTTTTTATATCTTCTCCCCATTTTTAATTGAATTATTTATGTTTAAGTACTTTTGGAAAGTTTTTATTTATGATCTCACTATTATTTATTTCCCATTTTGCCTTTTATTCTAAGTCCAACAAACCTGTAAAATGAGCAAGTATTTCTGTCCTCTTTATTTTATTTTACTTTATTTTTGAGTCGTAGTCTCACTTTATTGCCCAGGCTGGAGTGCAGTGGCACCGTAGGGGCTCACTGCAGCCTTGACCTCCTGAGCTCAAGTGATTCTTCCACTTCTGCCTCCCAAGTAGCTGGGACTACAGGCACATGTCACCATTCCTGACTAATTTTTTGAATTTTTGTAGAGATGAAGTCTCACTATGTTGCCTAGACTGGTTTCAAACTCCTGGGCTTAAGCAATCCTCCCTCCTCAGCCTCCCAAAGTGCAGGGATTGCAGGTATGAACCTGGTTTCTTTCCTCATTTTACAGATAAGGAGATTGAACCCTAATAAACCTTTTATATATATCTAAGAATTGTGATGTAATTAAGGATTTAAAGGGAGCCTATACTTGCATATTGAGTTATTCAACTTCTCGTGTTTCACTAAGAAATGAGTGTTTAGAATTAACTGGATATGCTAGATTGAAAAGTAAATGACTAGAATAACAGCAAAGTTGATGAAAACCAGCAATACCTTATGGGATATCTCTCCTGTAAAAAAAACTTAAAGATATATGTGAAAAAAATACATTCTGAAAGAATTGCCTTTTAACAGAAAGAATCCAATTTCATTTATAGTGATTGCTTTTATATTTGGATTAACTTCTTGACTAATATCTCAATTCCCTTTCAAATCATTACAAGCACCAAGAAAAAAAAACCTGCTAACTAATTCACTTCTGTCTTTATGATTTAACTGTTTAGTTTTTCCCTGATACCAAATGCATGTAAATTAGTAAGCATACAGTTTTGTTGTGTGCATTGCTATATGTTTTCCGCTTTGAGTCTTAAACTATTTTTTTTATCTGAGTTTGGTTTTCTTTGCATTTCTAGAGTATTTAGTGCTTTTGAAACTATGTGTTCTTTATTCATAGACTTTCTGTTTTGTCAATATATTTTATATTTCTACTTTTAGCTCCTTTAAGTATTTAAAATATGTTTATTTTGTAGACTTTGGGATTGTTTTATAATTCCTTATTTTTGGATGCTGTTTTGCCTGGGGTTTTTTGTTTGTTTGTTTTTACTTCAGTGATGGTGAATTTCCTCTTATAATTTGTAAATTTTAATAGAAGGGTTAAATATAATTTGTAAGTTTTAATAGAAGTTCTCTTTGAGAGAGATCACAGGTTCCTACATCAGCCAGGACCCAGCAGCTTCACAGTCTGGACCAATACCATGGAATAGATAAAATAGCATTTTCCCAACTTACCTGAAATATAAGTTTTAATCCCACACTTACACATTATCTAAACTTGTGGTTTTTAATGTGATTTTGAGATTTGATTTTTACTGACAGTTCAAGATAGACAAAAACAATTTTATTAACATTTTTCTAGGTTAGCAAACAGAATGTTTTTTAGCACTCCCTTTATTTAAAAAGATGATTAAATCATGTAATGTATTATGATATGCTTAAGGAGGCAGAAAATGGAAATAAGTGACAGACAATTTGATTAATTCTTTGTATTTATATATAATTTATTTAGTAGACTGCAAGTTCCTCAAAGTTAGAGACAATCTTATTTTCTTTCCATAGAGATAATTATCACCAATTAATAACTTATTATGTTTCATGTATTATTCTGAAACATAATAAGTTAATAAATATATTGCTGTTCACCTTTATATCATATACTCCAGGTAGTTATTATTCTTCCATTTTACAGTAAAAATTAGAATTTAGATATGTTCACATATTTTGCTTCCTTATCATGCAATAAGGCACTGAGCAAGTTAGCTGTGGAAACAACACATATAGCATTTTAAATAACAATTTGTCCCACATTATTTTACTTTGTTATATTCAACTTAATTACTACAGAATAGAAATTTCATATGATGCTTCTTTAAAATAAAAAAGAAGCCGGGTTTGGTAATCCCGCGCCTTTGGGAGGCTGAGGTGAGCGAATTGCCTGAGCCTGCGAGTTCGAGACCCGCCTGGGCAGGCAAGACCTAATTTCTACAATAAATCAAAAAATCAGCCGGGCGTGGTAGCATGTGCCTGTAATTCCAGCTACTCAGAAGGCTGAGGTGGAAAGATTGTCGGAGCCCAGGAGGTCGAGGCTTCGGTGGCCGGGAGCGGCCACTGCACTCCAGTCTGGTAGACAGAGTGAGACTTTAACTCAAAAAAAAAAAAAAAAAAAGCAAAATAAAAAAGAATTCTCTGTTCAAAAAATGTGGGGAAAGTTGAAATTCTGTCTTCTGAGTTCTGATCTCCCTCATAGATGCCCAATCAATCAACTCTAGGACATTAAATGTACCAACCCAGAGTTTCCGTGTGTGTGTGTGTGTGTGTGTGTGTGTGTGTGTGTGTAACACCTATAATATTCCCTGAAACTAGTACTTTGAAGAACTCAGCTTTGGAAATGTTGAGTTTTTTCTGTGCTTCTCATTCTATCTGGTGATATTGCAAGGGCAAGCCGATATTTGGTAGACAAATTGTAAGAGGATGTGGGAGACCTGGCATTCGACAATGTTCATCTTTGAATGAAAACCCCATCCTCCAGACAACTAACGAAGGGAGACGTCTGTCACCTAATGGACATCAACAATATTTATTAAGTATACAATACACATACATAAACTTATTTTTAAAATATTTAACTGAATTTTTCTTAGATATCATGAAGATTAAGGATAATAACAGGGAGTTACACATTAAAGTTTTAAGAAATTGTGGTCGCCACAATATCTCACATCCCACATGCCATTCTCATATTGTGACCTTGATTGAGCAGAGGGGTATATGTTCCCTCTTCTTGAATATGGGTGTATGTAACTATGAAAGTAGTGATTATCTGATTTCTCAGGCGAGGTCATAAACGGTAATACAAGTTTTACCTGTTGCCGCTGGGATACTTGCTCTTGAACCTCAGCAGTCATGCAGTAAGAAAACCCAGATTACATGGAGAGGCTGTGTATAGATTTCTGGCCAATAGCTCCCGGCTGACAGCTATTACTGACTGCCAGACAGGTTGAGTAATGGATTCCTGGGATGACACCAGCTTCAGCCACCATCTGACCACAACTGCATGAGAGACCTTGGGCCAAGCTAACCCCCTAGAGCTGTGAGAGAACTTAAAAATTGTTTTGTTGTTTTCTGCTACTAGGTTTGGGACAGTTTGTTACACAGTAATAGATAACTAATACACAGATTAGCTTTTTCACTACAAAGGTTTCTATAGATCAACCGAGAAGGTACACATACCATTTAGTACCTTGAGAAATGGGGAACATTTAAATAGATTATAGAATTGAATAAAAGGCATTTTTCATTCTAAAGTAACACATGTTCAGCATAGAGGACATAAAAATTTCAGGAAATATCACAAATGAAGTTTTAAAAAATTTAAATTGGAACGATTTTATAGATGTTGGCTTGCAATGTGATTTTCTCACATACTTTCTCTAGTCTTCAAAATTTCTTACAATATCATATTTAATGTTTCTTTGTGTTCATATGGGTTATGTTATGGTAATATCATGTGTAATACTCTTGTTTTACAGATGTATTTTTTCAACAAACATTTTCTGAGTCCTTTTCCTGGGACAAGTAAAAGTATAGACACTAGGCACATGGGAGTGGAATATGCCCCTGGCCATCATGGAGACAGCAGGCAATACATTCTCAACCACCCTCTCACAAATATGCAATTACAGTGGGCACAGATATTTTAAAGTGAGTGCACTACATCCTGGGTTGGATAATAAATGAGGAAGACCAGAGTGGTCTAAGAACAAGACTTGAAAGACTAGGAACAACCGCATGAAGTGATGAAGCTCAGCAACTGAAGAGGAGGTACCTGGATTTGTGAAGGCTTTAAAACTGATCAGTTAAGTGTCTAGGAGTAAATGTGCAGAGCGGTCAGGATGAGAAGTAGACAGCAGGGGCTTACAGCATAGTTCAGTTACCAAATCACCTCTAGTTGGATGTTTAGGATGTTTCTAATTAATCAGGATTATAAACGATGCTGCAGTGAACATTATTTATGTGTGTATGTATGTGTGTGTTTTCGACATATTTCTTACTCTATACAATAAAATACCTGAAGTTAAACTGATGGGTCAGAGTTTTCTCTAGGGTTTGATACACAGGATCCCCCAGAACTTTTACCCAAATTTAACTTCAGTCTTCTTTCCTTCCTCCTTTTCTCCTTCTCTCTCTTTCTCTTTTTCACCCTTTCCTTCCTTCCATCCTCTTTCTCTTTCTTCTTCCTTTTCCTTGTCTTCATCTTTGTTTTTATCTTTTTTGAGGAGAAATTTTAATAGGAAGATTAAATTTAATACACAAATCTAATAGGAAGAAATGAACTTTGTTTTGCTGACCTGGCAATATTGGTATCATTTAACTTTCCTTCTCGAAAATACCAGTTCCATATTTAACATATTTAAAACGTGTCAACTGATGTCCTTGGCCCTTTCTTCTGCTTTTTTTGTCTTTGTCATCACTTTTGCTTTTGCTGATTTATTTCCTGTTGATAATGAAGTGTGGGTGCTTTTGAACACATCTTGGGGATGTTGGTGGTTGTAGTTTCTCAAGGCACATACATGGACTTGGATTGGGCTATTTCAGTTGAACCCTAATGGCTAATGGTTTCGGAGGACACACACATATTTTTGGAAACTCACTGGGCAATCCTGCCTAACTACAAGATGCACAAAGGTATCTTAGGGACCCCACAAGAAAATTTACTAAAATTCCAGACATAAACTTTTCAAGAAAGTGGGAGTGAGGAACAGGTGGTTTTTGAATTACAATTGACCTGTGGGCATGTTTGCAAAATTGTCTGCTATCTCTCTAAGCTTCTCCTCAAATAATTGCTTCCCACAATAACATGGGGCAAACATGTTTACGTTGGAAATGTTTGCAGGTGAAACAAACAATCCATGGAAGAGAATAGACAAACTTACAGACCGCTGAAATGTTTGGAAAGCATTTGCCATTGTAGGCAAATTCAGTGTCTGGCCTATATTACTGAATCTTCTGACCAAATTGGGGAGGGGCAGAAGGTTTTATAATTAAGTCAAAGAAACAGACAAACAAAAAAGGAGGTATGCAGTCTATTGAGAGCTGTGCACAGGGAACAGATTCCTTCACAGCTATTTATTTAATTATGGGTGAGTTTCTTTCTTCTTCTTTTTTTTTTAAATTTAATAAATGCAAGTATTCTATGTCAGTGTGAAAACTCCTGATGTTTTCTGTAGTGAAGTTTATTAATAGTGTTTTCATGTGACAAAAATAGACTTAATTCTTAGGATAGGAGTGAATATTCTTAAAGTACATGATAACCTGTCCTTTGCTTATAATTCTGCCCCATGATGAATCTTGTGGGTCAGCACTGTCTCAGGCCTAATACATGACTAGAAACCGGGGCCTTTTCCTCAAGACACATTACCGCCATCTGCCGGAAAATCATCACCATAGTAAAAATACAAATCATTGGTGACTATGCCATGGAAGGCGCCCTCTATGGTTGTGCAAGGCGTAACTTGCATGATCATACATGGTGGCCCTCTAGGGGATATTACCAGACATAATTAAATCATCTGGTAGATGTTGACACTTAAGAGGTAGCCAGTGACCTTAAGGCTGTCTATTAAAATGAATTTTGAACTGAGAGAGCTGGATTTCCCCACTGATCCAGGCTGTAGGTAACGTTATTCCATTTTGTGAGGTGCTGATGATTTGAGATGAATTGCTCACAATTTTTCCATATTCAAATATTGACTTATATGAAAGTTGCTGTGGGAAAGAGAAAAGGATTATTGAGGGTCGTGGTGGGGGTCGTCTTTGTCAACACCCCTGCAGAAGCCTTGGGTTGTGCTGGCCAACATCTACACTAATAATATATAAACTGCAGTTGTTGGCAGCAGGATGGGAAGTCTCCAGGAAGACAGCCCATGCTAACCATTTTTTTTCCTTTATTAAATGCTAGGCTGGAGGTAACGCGTAGATCTGAAAATGGAGCCCAGTTTAATTAGGCAGAACTTTCAGGAAGCCAAGTAACAAATGACAACTTAATTAAACATAATTAAAACATTTTAGGCTTTCTTGAGGTCTCTTTCAACAGGGCAATGATTACAGCATGAGAGAAGGCCATGGAAAGAGAAGCAAGGTGCTTTCATTTTACTTTTGCTTAGTTTTTGGTCTCAGCTCTTTTTTCTCTTCGCTATTAGAAATGCAGCTGGATCCTATTTATAATCCATTTTCACATTTGTTTGAATTAAAATCCCAGATTGTTGTGCTTTCAAGGTTGAACGTGCATGGCAGCCAACGTTTATCCAGCCATTTCAGGAGTTACTGGTTAACTGGGCTCCAGGAAGGGAAACTACACCACGCATTTGAGCCACAGAGAGGAGAGAGAGAAAACAGACCCAAACCAAAACCCTCTGACATCACTGTTGTTTGGAGAGAGATTGTTCTGCTCTGAACATGTGCTGCCTGCTTAAGACTCTAATTATTCTAAATTACTTAAATTGGCTCTAATACCTATGTTTTATTATTTGATATTAAAGAACAAACCATTTTATGAAGAAATTCATAATGCAATCAAAATATTGGCAACCAGTTCTCTCAGTAGAAAACTTGGGCTTGGAAATACCTATGCTCCCTACCCTACCACCTGAATTCTAATCTGAGAGCTGCCGTGTGCTCTCTCCCAGCCTTTTCCAGTATCCTGTTTATGTCTAAATCCAATAGTCCAGCCATGCCAGCTTGTTACCACATGGAAAACTCCATTGCTCAGAGAAAGTTATGAATCCCTATATTCTTTATGCTTTAAGATCCACTATGACATCTCAAAGTAATTGCCAGGTAAACCTACCAGATGGTTTTTGGGGGATGAGGAATAGACTAATAATTTCCATTAGCATAATATTGTTATTATAAAGATTTAATGACTTCAGTGATGTGGTGTCCTGTCCTGGTGGAAAGTTTATGAGCCAGAAATAAAATAATACTTATGGGTACCCATGAGGCTATTTGAGAGAAATACTAGAGAGGTTAATGAGATCTCAGGTCCCTAAGGCTCCTAACAGAATATTCTTACTTGAACTGAGCTAAGTGATATGGAAGATGCAAGGCAGACTGTACAGAGGACATGGGAAGCTCAGTGCCATTTCTCTTCTGCTTTGACACTAAGCTAAAATTGGGGCTCTGACCTGGTTCCACACTGATTTGGTTCCACTTTTGGCTCCATTCTGCACTGGTTGGTGGGCCTTGGGCATGTTATTTAAGCTCTTTGCATAGCAGTTTTTTAAAATCTGCAATATGGACATAAGAACATTATGAAGGAAGGACCAGTCTTCACAAAAGTGCCTAGGACAGTGCCAGAGACATAGTAAACATGCACTGAGTAGTCTTCATCATTATCTTTATTCCTAGTATTATAGAGCTTTAAGTAAATCATCAGCTTGTTTTGGACCTTGGTTTTCTTATTGGTCAAGTAAAAGAGGTTGGCTTCACTCTGAAATTCTGTGAATCTATGAGCTGGAATCCTGGTATAAATGAAAATGACACTGTTTTGAAATTTGAATGTGGATTTCATTCTTGGATACCCATCCCAAACTTTGGAAACTAGACGTATTGTACAGCAGGTGTTAACAATTAGAATAAGATTTCAGAAGTAGGGTCTTTGAAGCAGGAAGAGGCTCCTACGTAGGAAACAGAAGGGAAGGGATGGTGGATTTTCTTGCTTTGTGGTGACCTGCTTGCAGGGTAATTAGGTCCCCTTCATCTAGACAACAGGGAGAGGAAAAGAGGTTATTATTTTATATAGGGGCTTAAGAATGAATAGTTTAGCCTGGTCATCCTTAGTTATTAGATGTAAGAACATACCTTTCTCCTCTGACATGGAAGCAGTATCCTCCATTTTGCTCTTTTTCTACAGAAAGGGAAAGAATCCTTTGGAAACACAGGGCAATAAGTCAGATGGTTCCTCCTTCTGGGCTAGATAACTGTCTTCCCAGCCCTGCCAGTTGCCTGTGCCTGATAGTATAAATAACATATGCCCCTTGTTTTTACAAGAATTATTTTGGTTTCTAGTCATCTGACAGTAATCAGGCAATGTAGTTGAATATGTTCTGGGGATACAATTGAGTAATCCATTAAGCCATTGACTTCTCTGTCTCATAGAGCAATTGTTTATTTTCTTCCTTAAGGAAGAAATGTGTCTTCCCCTTCCCATATGGCTTCAGTATTATTTGTAGTCCCCTTGCAAAAAACACAAATGCTCTTAAGCTTTACATTAGGGCAGTCATCTTGAGGAAAACTTTGACCTTCCCAAATCTCTACACTATTGGGATAGCTGAAGCCAGGCTTCCTTTGCAAAGTACTCTTTTGCCTTGAGGCAAAAACACTGTTGATATCCCTGTTTTCTGCCAAACACACCCTTCTCCTCTTTCTCTGTATCCTGAGTATGCAGGGACATGGTGTTTCCACAGATAACACAGACCTTCTCTCCAAAAACCAAGTTCCCAGGAAAGCAACACATGAATGAGGCAAGGGTCATTACAATTTTTTTTAGGCACATTGCCTGATTTCCTTAATGGGCAATGTTGATTTTTTTCCTTATTTTATTTATAAGCTATGTGTAATTTATGTGGATAACATACATATCTTTAAACCAGCTGACTTGGTATAAATAGCATTTCTGTCTTTAGTTACAAGTTCTGGACTCAAGAATCTCCTATTTTGAGTCCCCATTGATATGCACTTCAGTATTTGCAGTTAGTCCAAGAGGTTCTATTCAGGTTAAACCCTTAGCCCCACAAAACTCCAGCAGTTTATTTCCTATTCAAACACATTAAATGCTAGAGACAAAATGAAGATAAATTCCTCAATGGACCAAGATAAGCTGGTTGGGTAACAGTAAAGATAATTAGTCATTCTTAAGCCAGCTCTGATTCTTCCAGGTTTTTATCTCTGCAGCTTTTGGTGGTGGACCTTGTGTCTCTGAGGCTGAGTGATTTCTATCTCGCTCTCACACCTGAGGTATTGCAGCAACAAGGTTGAAGGTAACTGGAAGTGACTGCCAAATAATCCTGTTCGTGTGTACATGCCCCTGGGTATGGTGTCAGGCAGAGAAATAGGTACAGCAGGTATAGCCTTAGAGCTTGGAATTCTCTTTGTATGAAAACACTAACAACATGAGGGTGTTTTTATTTTGTTTTTGTCCTTTTTTTTCTCATATACTTTTTAGTGACTTAAAACAATGCCTTCAATATGTTTCATATGAGGGGAATGATACATAGGTTTTGGAAGATGGCCGTAAATCATTTTTTCTCTTCAAGTATAAGTTCCTCTAAACTGGAAACCAGTGTGAAATATCTACACCTACTTCTGTTCTGCTCCCATTTATCTGTTAGACTTTTTAATCCCTTTCTGTCATCTCATCCCAGTTTCTAGTCTTATCCTGTCTGTTAATAACCAACAACATAAAGCTCTTTGGTCTATAGAAAAAGCCATCTGGCTTCTGGATAATCAAAGTGTGTTTGTAGACCAGTGGCATGGACATCACCTCCTGGAAGCTTCTTGGAAATGCAGAGCCTCAGGCCCCTCCCGAGAACTCCTGAATCAAAATCTATATTTTATAAGATCCTCACATGCTTTATATGCACATTGAAGTTTTATTCTTTTTGAGTCACAGTATTTAATGATATTCATGGTCAAAGTATTTAATATTTTATGATCCTCAGAACCTTGGTGTCAAGTTCTGGTATTTGAAGATACAGTTGACATTATTAAGTAACTGACCGTAACAAAAAATACTGAAAAATAGAATTGGGAAAGATAATTTTTATTCTCCTATCTAATCCACTGGATGGCCTAGAGGAATTTGTTTTACATCTCTAGGTCTCAGAGACATACTCAGTTTTGGTACTGAGGGTTTCTAATGATTCTGACTATAACATTCAATGACTATAATGTTGAATATCGGACTCTTGATTTATGGAGCAAGAAAAATTCATTTAAAAATTTGTTGCACTTGGAACAATAATACATAAATGGGTGAGGATTCTTCCTATAAATACTTTTCAGTTTTATAACTCCCTCTTCTTTCATGTTGTAGAGGGGCTTCCTCATTGATTTGTAAGAATGATTCAAATGACTGACAAAGTAGAAACTACAGCCAAAGAGTACATAGTCTCCTCAGAGTGTGACTCAAAAACAAAATAAAAATGTTTTGTTTCCATAAGGGCTGTTGAAACATGCTTGTGAACATGTTAAAAACTTGACTGAAACTTAAAATAGTTAGGGATAGATTCTTCAGTGCTTTCTAGGACCTGAGGTCTAAGACTTTCAGCTGAATCTTTCATATATTTTGTACAATGTAAATTGTGATAAGGTATTGAGTCCTATGTTTCAGGTATGTAAAAATAAAGTGATATATATGTGTGCATATATAAATACAATATATATAGAGATGAGTATATATGTATGTACACATTTATTCCTATACACATTGCATACTTATATATATCATTATTTATGCATATATTATATTATATACATATGCATATCATAGATTTTTCTCAAATTCCAAAACACTTTTATGTCTTGTTTAAATGTTCTTCAAAAGAATCATTTTGTGTTTGTTAAAATACATGTTATTTTATAATCCAATTAAATAATATTTCATCTATGAAAATGTTCTCCCAAACCTATTGAGAAATGGTCAGTTTTGCTTCAAATATATCATTTATCCTAGTCTACATAGCATCATAATGAGGACCATCTCAACTCTTTTATTCATTGGGCTGTAAATTCTGCAAAGGCAGGGAGGTTTTTTTTTTAACCTTTGAAATATGAGTATCTACTGTAGTCCTGGACTCATTGGCAATATATGACAAATATTTGTTCAGTTAAATGAAACTAGCATTATATCAACTCTGGCTCTTATTATAATTTTATTTAATGTTTAAATATTTCCAAAATTTCATTTATAAAACTAAGACCAAACTATATTTTATAATAATGGAAATAGGATAGAACCTAGAAGATTCAGTGCAGACATCTGAAGATGGTGTACAAAAGAAAATTTCAGAAAACATTTATTCGCTATAGAACAAAGAAGGTTTCATTTCCATGAAGCTGGCACATGAACTGATAAAGAAAAGGCAATGGATACAAGAAAAAGAAGATATGATAAAATAGAATCACAAACAAATAAACAAAAAACTTTCAGCATCAGAAACAAATGTTATTTTGTGCAATGCAGGTGGTGCTAAGAAATAGCTCTGAACTAGAGAATAAATCTGAGAAAATTGTCTCTCAGAATTACAAGGAAAAGTGCACAAAATGAAAATGATGAGAAAGTAAATGATCATGAAGGAGAATAGTGAAACGAGAGACAACTTCTGGAAAATCTGCGTTTCCAAGTGAGTCATTGGGAGAAACAGGTCAGCAGCAATTATCAAAGGGATATTTGCCGAACAGTGGGGTTTGCAGAATTATAGAAATCATCATGTTTTACTCATGAACAAACATCATTTTCTACTCTGTTCAAAGTTGGCACAATTAGATAACACCTAATCTCATCTGGGTGAATGTTTCTAAATGAGAAGACTAAGTCTGAAGGCATCCAGATATGGAAAAAGTGTCAAAGGATAATACATCAAATTCTAAAACTCAGGGTGGTCTTAGGTATGGTATTGATACACTAACTCTCCATTGACAAGTATGAACAATGAATAGTTTATAAAATTAAGAAAGTAAAATTATGACGGATTTATCATTACTTTACAATAATCAAATAACTTTAAAAATAAATAAAATGTCATAAATTAGTATCTAGTATGAAAGAAAGAAAAGCAACACTAATTTTTTTCAAAGTATTCCTGAGGTGTTTATTTTTTATTTTATTTTTATTTTAAAGATGTGGGGTACAATTCAGGATTAGACATACAAGTGGTCATCATACAGGTAAAATTTGAGCCTCTCTTTGTACACCACTTTGCCTGGTTTGAGATCAGGTACCCTTATTGAAGCTGTGTCCCCTCCTCCTCCCAGGGGAATATCCCGCTACTGCCAATTCTTTTCTTGTGGTGTTATGATAAATGTTCAAGGTCCAGTTATGAGTGAGAACATGTGGTACTCAGCTATCTGTTGCTGTGATAGATCACTGAGTATTATAGAATCTATATCCATCCAACTTATTGCAAAGTCCTTATGTAGTGTAGTATTCCATCATGTATATGTACCACATTTTTTAAATCCAGTGAAGTTACAATGGACAACATGGTTAGTTCCATGTTTTTACTATTGTGAATAGTACTGCAATAAACAGGCATGTGCAAGTATCTTTTTTGTAGAATGATTTGAGTTTCTCTGGATATATTCCCAGAAGGGGAATTGTTGGGTCATATGGATGGTCAATTTCTAGTTCTTTTAGAAATCGCCACACTATTTTCCATAGACGTTGAACTAATTTGCATTCCCACCAGTCATGTAGAGGCGTTCTCTTTTCTCCATATCCTTGCCAACTTCGGTTGTTTTTTGTTTTATTAATTATGGCCATTCTTACTGGGGTTAGGTGGTATTTCAATGTGGTTTTGATTTACATTTCTCTGATGATTAGTGAGGCTGAGCACTTTTTCATGTGTCTGTTGGCTACCCATATGTCTTCTTTTGAGAAGTGTCTATTCATGTCTTTTGCCCGCTTTTTAATGAAACTGTTTGATTTTCTCCTTTCTGCACATTTGAGTTCCTTGTAGATCCTGGAGGTTAGGCCTTTGTCAGATATACAGTTGGCAAATATTTTTTTCCTATTCTGTGGGCTGTCTCCCTGCTTCGTTAATGGTTTCTTTTGCTTTGCAGAAGTTTTTCAGTTCAATTAGGTCACACTTGTCTATCTTATTTCTTATAGTATGGACATCTGGGATTTTGATCAGAGATTATTTGCCTACTCCAATTTCTGTAAGGGTGTCTCCTGCATTAGATTCTTAATGTTTGAGGTTTTATGTTTAGGTCTTTGATCCACTTAGAATTGATTTTTGTGTATGGTCATAGGTAGGGGTCCTGTTTCAATCTTCTGCATGTGGTCAGCCAGTTTCCCCAGCACTATTTACTGAATAGGTTCTCTTCTCCCAGTAATTGCTGGTGGAAGCTTTGTCGAAAGTGTGTTGGGTGAAAAAATTGAGGTTTTTCTTCCAGAATCTCTGTCCTGTTCCATTGGTCTTTATACCTATTTTCATACCAATACAAAACTGTTTTGATTATTGTAGGCTTATAGTAAAGTTTAAAGTCTCGAAGTGTGATGCCTCCCACTGTTTTTTTCTTTTGCTGAGAATTGTTTTGGCTATTCATAGGCATTTATGTTTCCGTATGAGTTTCTATATTTCTTGGGTATTGCATTGAATCTGTAGATTGTCTTTGGTAGGATGGACATCTTAGCAATGTTGATTCTTCTTCCCATCCATAAGCATGGAATATTTTTTCATTTGTTTTTATCTTCTTGGATTTCTTTGAGCAGTGTTTTGTAGTTTCATTGTAAAGTTCTTTCACTTCTCTGAGTAGGAAGATGCCAAAGTATTTCACTTTTTTTTTGGCGGCTATTGTGAATGGGATTGTGCTTTTTATTTGGTTCTTGCCTATTTGCTGTTGGTATATAAGGATGTGATTGTCTTTTGCATATTTATTTTATACCCTGTGACTTTGCCAACATCCTTTACCAGTGCAAGGAGGTTTTTGACAGATACCCCTGGATTTTTGCAGTATAGGATCATATTGTCAGCAAAGAAGGATAACTTAACTCCTCCTTTCCTATTTGGATTCCGCTGATTTCCTTCTCTTGTCTAATTGCTCTAGCTAGGACTTTCAACATAATGTTGAACAGGAGAGGTGAGAGTGGGCACCCTTGTCTTGTTCTGGTATTCAAGGGAAATGCTTCCAATTTCTGTCCATTTAGTAATATGCTGGTTCTGGGTTTATTGTGCTGGTGCTTACTATTTTGAGGTACGTTCCTTCTATGCCTAGGTATTTGAGGGGTTTTTTAAATCAAGAAAGGATGCTGGATTTTATCAGAAACTTTTTTTGCATCTGAGGATATAATAATGGTGTTTTTGTTTTTTTATCTGTTGATATATTTAATTACATTTATGGTCTTGCGGATGTTGAACCAGACCTGTATCTTAGGGATGAAGCCTACTTGGTAATGGTGGAGGGTTTTTCAGATGTGTTTTTGGATCCAGTTTTCTAGAATCTTGTTGAGACTACTTGCATCTATGTTCATCAGGGATATTGACCTGTAGTTCTCTTTTTTTGTTAGATCTTTACCCGATTTGGGTATCAGTGTGATGTTAGCTCATAAAATGATTTGGGAGGATCCTGTCTTTCTCAATTATCTAATATACTTTCAATATGATTGGTATCAGTTCTTCCTTGTATGTTTTGTTGAATTATGCTGGAAATCCATCTGGTCCAGGGCATTTTTTTTTTTTTTTTGGAGGTAGTCTTCTTATAATGGAGTCAATTTCCCATGTTGTTATTAGCATCTCAGTGTTTTCTTGTTTCAACCTTGGGAAGTTGTGTGATGTCAGAAAATCTTCCAATTCATTTAGGTTATTAAGTTTGTTTACATACAAGTGTGCATAGTAAACTCTGATAAATTTTTGTATTTCTTCAGGGTTAGTTGTGATTTGATCTTTTGCATTTCTGATTGTGTTCATTTGAACTGTTTCTCTCTTTTTCTTGGTCATTCTGGCTAGGGGTTCATCAATCTTGTCTATCCTTTCAAAGAACAAACTTTTTGTTTGGTTGATTTTTTTCTATGATATTTTTGTCTTCTATGTCCCATATTTGGGCTTTTACTTGGTGATCTGGATTCTTCTACTGAAGTTAGGGTTTTAGTGGTCTTGTCTTTTCAGCTCCCTTATGAGATTTGTTAGGCTATTAGGTTGTGATCTTTCCATTTTCTTGATGTGTGTTCGTAGAGTATAAATTCCACTCTTAGAAATGATTTCATGGCATCCAAAAAGTTTTGGTAAGATATTTCTTCATTTTCTTTTGTCTCCAGGAACCTTTTAATTTCTGTTTTGATTTCTGTGTTGACCCAGGTGTCATTCAGAACTATCCTGTTTAGTGTACATGTCTTTATTGGTTTTGGGAATTTTGTTGATATTGATGTTTATTTTTATTCCACTGTGTCCTGAGAAGGTACATGGCAGTATTTTGATCCTATGAAATTTGTTTATGCTTGATTTATGACCGAGGATATGATTGATCTTGGAGTACATTTCACAAAGTGATAAGTGGAATGATTTCTGTGGTTATTGGGTGGAGTCCATCTGGTCAAGTGGCAAGCTAGGTTCTGCATCTCTTTGCTGGTTTTTTGCCTTGATGATCTATCTAGGGTTGTTAGTAGAGTATTTAAATCCTCAGCTATAATAATGTTAGAATCAATATCTTTTATTAGTTTACTTTGTAGTTGCTTTATAAACATTGGTGCTCCTGTGTTGGGTGCATATATGTTTAGGATGGATATTTCTTGTTGATGGATTGAAAATTTTGCATTATGCAGTGTCCTTTTGTGTATTTTTAAATTTTTGATAGCTTACAGGTTGTTTTGTCTGATATTAAGATCACAACTCCTGTCTTTCTTTGTGATCCATTTGCCTGGAAATTTGTTTTCGACCCTCTACCTTGGAGTCTGTATACATTCCTTGTGGTGAGATGAGTTTCCTGGAGGCAGCAAATTATTGGGTCATTTTAAAAAAATCTATTTTGCCATTCCATGTCTTTTCAGAGGTGTATTTCATCCATTCATGTTCAGACTGATTATTGAAATGTGAGTACTTATCCCCATTATGAGGTTCTTATAAAATTTTTTTCTTTGCTTGTTTGTTTTCTTTTAACTTTTGGATTTATGTATGTGTGTTTTCAAATTTGCAGTCGTGATGTATTTTCTGTTGATTCTGTGTTCTCCTGTTCTTTGGGGAAGTTCGTGGTCATTCTCTTCTTTCTTTCTTTCTTCTGTGTTTATTTAATACCTTTTAAAGTATCTCCTGTAGAGCTGGTCTGTAAGCTGCATAATCTCTTAGGGATTGGATGTCTGGGAAGGATTTTAATTCTCCAATACGTCTGCTGCTATTCTGAGTAGTCTTCCCCTATAGGTAGATTGACCTTTCTTTCTTGCTGCCTTTAGGATTTTTTCTTTTGTACCTACTTTGTGGTGGTGAATTACTATGTATTTGAGGGTTGGTCTTCTCATTGATATCTTGTGGGAGTTCTCTGTATCTCTAGTATTTGGATGATCACATATCTGGTGAGATGGGGAATGTTTTCTTGGATAACCTCCTGGAATACTTGCTCCAAGGTGTTCTCCATTTCTTTTTCTTCTTCTGTGATACCAATCAGGCATAGGTTCATCCTCTTGAAATAATTACACATCTCTTGATGGTTTTGTTCTTTCTTTCTGAGTTTTTTTCTATGTTTTTTACATATCAGGTTAATTCTGCATTTTGGTCTTCAAGTTCAGAGATTCTTCTGCTTGATTAATTCTACATGCTTGTCATCTTGTTATTTATTTCCTTGATGAAGTTTTTTTTATGTCCAAAATCTGTTACCAGTTCTTTCAGTGTTGCATCTTCTTTCTTGAGTCTTATTCACTTTTTCCATCCATCCCCTAATCCCCTATTCTGGGGCCAGTAGTTGGTGACTTCCATTGTTTGGGCTCTGAGGTCTGATTTTTCAGACACCTTCTCTTTGATACATTGGGAATTGCCTGTGTTCTTCTGTTGATTTTTCCTCATTTGTGACAGATCACTTTCTTTTCTCTTTAGTTTCATTTTTCAGTGGCAGTGGGAGAGACTTTCACTTCTTTTTTTCTTTCCTTTTTTTTTTTTGAGTTGGAGTCTCAGTCTGTCGCCCAGACTGGAGTGCAGTGGCCGTTCCCAGCCACCGCAGCCTCGACCTGCTGGGCTCCGGTGATCCTTCTGCCTCAGTCTTCCAAATAGCCGGAATTACAGGCATGCGCTACCACGCCCGGCTGATTTTTTGATTTATTGTAGAGATGAGGTCTCGCTGCCCAGGTGGGTCTCAAACCCATGGGCTCAGGCAATCCACTCACCTCAGCTACCCAAAGGCACAGGATTACAGGCTGAGCCATCGAGCCCAGCTGAGGCTTTCACTTCTAATGCTTTCTTAGCCCTTTATTCTTCCCTGATCAGGGTTCTGAATTTGTTCTATTTTGAAACAGGGCTGAGGGTGCAAATCTTTGCTGTCTCTTGTGGTTTTGAGAATAAATAAGGTGGAGGATGGGGAACTAAGATTCAGAAACTACTTGCAAATCACAATGTTCACTGACTGAGGAATGTGTTCTCTCTCAGAGAGAACACTCCCCACCACCACTCTCTGTGATGACACAATGGGTACATGTGTGTACCCCCTGAGTCCAAAATACAGTAACAGCAATGAAGAAAACAGAGAAAGGCAGAATAAAATAGGACAGACAAAAATTTAAAAACTAAAAAACACAGAAAAAAAGGCAGAAACCAAAGCAAAAAACAATTACACACACATACATGCACACCCAAACACACCCAAATAAAAACCAAAGCAAACTAAAAAAGCAAAACAACCCCCCCAACAGGAAAACCAAACACACACACACACACACACACACACACACACACACACACACACACCAAACACAAAAGGAAAATGGAAGAAAAAAAAAGAAAAAAATAAAGGGAATGCAAAGTGAACCTTCACACATGCATTCACACACATATTAAACTAAAGAACGAGAACAAAGAAACAAACAAAAATTGAAAGATGAACACTCAATCATTCATGTACACACATAAATAGAAAACAGAAAATGAAAAAAACAAAGAAATAAAAAAAGAAGAATGAAAAAAGTAGGGGAGAATGTGGATAGACCCCTCACATACACAGTCTCACAAGGAGGAAAAAAAAAAAGGCATAAAATGACCAGCCCTCTTGTGGCAGGTTCTGTAATTGTTCCTCTTTGCTTCTCACAGGTCAGCTCCTCTGCTGTCTCCTGTGGAACTGCAGCCACCTTCACAATCTCCCCAGTGTGCAGCCCAGAGAAGTAGGAAGGGGTAGTGGGAGTGGGTGGGGCTTCAGTTCTCCCCTCCCACTATCATATGATCAGGGGGATCCTCTCTGATGGGGAGGTGCAGGATTGTTTCTTCCCCAGATACTGATAGGGAGTGACCCAGTGAGGTTTATCCTGGAGTAGAGTCCTCCTATGCAGCTGACATCCAGGTTCTGCCTGGGTTCATCCCTCTCAGTTGGGTCCTAGCCATGTGGGTCTGATGTTCAGAGGATTGCTGGGGAGAAGGGGGTTGGGTCAGCCCTGGACTCACCACTGATCTCTTCAAAGGTCTTCCTCATCCTTTTCTGGTCACACCCTTGACTGAATCAGGGTAGAGGGTGGGGCATCTGAGCCTCATCACTTGTCTTGTCCCTCTGAAGTTTGTGCTTTTGGGATATTCTCTCTGGGTCACCATCAATCCCTAAGTACTTAACCCACCAGTCACAGAGATCAGGTCAGTCACTTCATGGTGAGCAAGCTGGAGCACTTCTTTTTCCAGTTTTCAAGAGGGTGGCAGGGTGTCTGTTTCATCTTCTTGAGTGGGGCTCTGCCTCTGGCTCCCATGCCATACTCTCTCTGCAGCCTTTGCTGCCAGTGTCTGGCCAGGTGCTGTGGTGGTGAGGCAGAGTTGGAGCCCGCAGTCACTCCTGACAGCTTCTTCTTAGGAAGCACTTTGCTGATTAAAAAAAAAAGTGGTGCTTGACTTCTACATGCCAGGAAGTGCTAGGGTCCAAGCAGAGCAGATGAGGTACCAGCCACTTGAACTGGAGAGTCCTGGTCACTTGCTCCCAAGTCCCCATTCAATCAGCCACTCACATGTCTTCTTACTCACAGACACATATGAAAAATTGTCCACACACTTACTCACACAGGAAATTGCATAATCTGACTGGCTCCATCACCA
Organism: Carlito syrichta; assembly: GCF_000164805.1. Taxonomy (NCBI): domain Eukaryota; kingdom Metazoa; phylum Chordata; class Mammalia; order Primates; family Tarsiidae; genus Carlito; species Carlito syrichta. The sequence goes on from NW_007251079.1 coordinate 592,677, forward strand.
TCTTCTCCTAGGGCAACACTGAAATTTTAAAAAATTTTTCATGGCATTAAAAATGTTCATGTAAAAACTAAAAACATAAAATAATAGAATACATGGCTTTGAACTCACATACATGAAGTAAAAATAGAAAAATCATACTTCAAATGTACACTGATTTATAAAGACGCTTGTACTTGGAAAGAAAGGAAGAAGAGAGAGTTGGTAAGGGTAATACAGAGAACTTCATTTCTGACTGCAGTGTTTTATTTTAAGACTATCTAAAGCACATATGAATCAGTTTTGTTGATTTGGGGATGGCAGATAAATAGCATTATGCTATATTTTGTATTTTTCTATGCTTATTATAATTTTAAAAAGAAAAGCAATTATAAAAAAATGAGATAGCTACCACACCTCAAGTCAACAGTTTATGTCTGTGTATAAACTTGTACATATATACATACACACATACACCTGGGTCTCTCTGTGTGTATGCTTATTGTATGTTTACAAGGGGGAACCCCCCAAAACCTGGAATTTATTTATTAAAAATTGTGTATTTATTCTTGTGTGTTTAAACTTCACTCACCTTCAGAGTACTCACCGTTTGATGCAATGCTTTTTCTCCTGCTGAAAACAGTTTTTGAACTCATCAATTTTGATGACTTTTAATGTTTCCACCATTTATCGTTTCACCTCTTCCACATCAGCAAAACATTTCCCTTTGAGGAATTTTTTTTCATACAAACAAACAAAAAAGTCAGGGAAACAAACAGAGAGAAAAGTCTCTGGGGTTGAGATCAGGTGAATGGAGAGGGTGGAGCACAGGGGTCATGCTGTTTCTGGTCAAAAACTGCTGAAGACTCAGACAGCACGGGTAGGTGTGCTCATAAATCACCCATCAGGAAAAGGACAAATACAGTGAAAGAGTCGCTTAAAAAAAATTAACTGAAGTCAAATGCAGCCTATCACAACAATGCTAGCTGGTACTGATGGGTTACAAGGGGTCTTCCCTCCAAAAACTAATTTCGTTTTTTTCTTTTTGGAGTTCCCCCCCATACATAGATTTATATACACTTGCTATAACATTCAATATTGATGAGGGTTAGATTAAGAAAGGTTTAGTCTCCTGCACTTTGAGAGAAGTCTGCACTGACAGAAACAATATCAAAAACCCAATTCCTACTTGGCAATTTAACTTTTGACTCAGTAACTCTCTAGAACTGTATCCTAAGGAAATAATTACTTAATAGAAACAAAATTTATCACTGTATTTATTCAGTAATTCTTTTTCTATCCAGCAAATATTTATTGAGCAGCTACCATGTTCATGGAATTGTCTCACTATGCAGAATCCCAGTCTTCAGAAAGTTTATGGCATGTTTATAGAAAGGAAAAATTTGAATTAGAGACCATGAAAATAACTTGTTATAATTAGTTAATTTATTATATTTGTGTGTCCATACTACTGGAAAACAATTTTGTCATTTAAAATAACCTAACAAATATAAAATTTAAAAGACATCTACAATGAAATTTTTAGTAAATTGTACAAAATAGTTTACATACTATGACCATACTGGTAAAATAATATGTTTAAAATCTGTAGAAAAACATGTTATTGTTTACTTTGTTATGCAGTAAAATGTCTGGTCTTTGCTTATGACCTATATTTTCTATTTTTTTCACTAATCAACATAAATGTTATAATAAATACAATGATGTTTTCAAAATTGAAAACAGATATTATAACACATTTAAAAAAAATATGATTTCTGTAATTGATAAGAGCCAAATTTAACTTTTAAATAATAACTTGAAATTTTAGACTAAATTTACAGAAAAATATTCAAATTAGAATTTTTCATATTAGTTGCATATTTAATCAGTTTATTTAATAAAACGTTTGAATCACAAGCACCCTTTGATCCAGCAAATACACTTCTAAGGAGTTACCCAATAAATACACTTACATATGCACACATTGTTCATTTTATTATTGTTTGAAATAGCCAAACCTAAATTAATGTAAATAAACATCAATTAGGACATTAATTAAATACAACTCACATGATGGAATATTTTGTAGCAATCCAGAGAACAAGGCAGCGCCAAAAAATCTAATATGAAATTTTGCAAAAGCAAGATAAAGGATAATATGTTCATGATGATATATTTTATTAATTTTATTTGTGTTTATATAGGTATGTATGAAGAATTTAAAAGAATCAATAATTATTTTTGATGAGAATGAGGTAAGGAGGTTTAATACTTTTAATTTTATACCATATAGTATTGAATTTAGTTTTTGCATGTTTCCATTATTAAAAACTCTTTAAATATATTTGACAGATAATCTGAAATAACAAGTGCTATTAAGTTTTCTTTTCCTGTGTATTGATGACTTAGAATACACATACATTTCATTTTAAATTATAAATAGTTCTAAAACTCCATTCAAATCTATTTTTTAATTAATCACTTTTATTTTGCATAATAACATTTCAAGAAAGCAGTAAGACAACAGTCATAGGATGTTTTACTCCCTTTCCTTCTGAAAAATACAATGATAGAAGTTATTTGCACACTTGAATTCTAGTCTATGGGCATTGTCGTTCCCTATGCTCATCTTTGAGATGAGTGTATTTACTTTTTGAAAGACTCATTTATTCAACAACTTGGTTGATCAGAGCCTAATTTAGTTAATATCCCTGCTCCATAACTTTTTGTGCATATTTGAGTGTGCAATCTAGAAACCTTTAGGTCACATGTTGCTTAACTGTGGCTCAACATTTTTCCTCAGGAGAGTTCTTAAAAAAAAAAAAAAACTAAAAGAAAATGTAATTTATTGCTAATGAGCTAGCATTTTTTTAGATTAGAAAATATAGTTTATTTAGAAAGTAAATTAGAAAAAGACAGAGAAAAAGAGGAGATTCACCTCCCCAAGGTAGGGGAGGGGACCAAAGCCAGGAAACAGCAACAGCCTTAGCTCAAAGTGCACATATTAACACCAGAGTCTAGTAAGGAAATGGCCACCATGGCCTGGTAGAGGCCGAGCTAGTATTTTTAAATTGGGTGATTTCTCATAAAACTGGTGTGCTATCTCACCTTGAAAAATCAGAAGATCTTATAACATTGGACCTACATACATTTTCACTGGAAAATACTTGGCTAGAACTAATGAGCAGCTGTTTCCTTTAGTTGTGTATGTTTTTCCATAGTCTTCACCACTCCCTAATTACTTAAAACCCTCTCAGCTTCATTCTATTTGTGTTCCTTATTGGCCCTATATGCACTCCAAGAGTACAAGAGAAAAATAGCTTCATGAGGAATTAAAACATACAAGAAAGCTCATACAATTAATACAATGTGGTACTGAACCATGGATAGACAAATTGACCAGTGAAATAAAATAGAAAACATGAACTGCACCCAAGTTTAATGAAACTTTAGCACATGATAAAAGTGGTATCTTGACCCACTGAGACAAAAATTAGCTTTTAAATATTTGATACAAGGTCAACTCATTAGCCATTTGTAAGAAGAAAGTGATATTCAAACTTCATAGTAAACACAAGAATAAACTTCATATGGGTTACTTATCTAGACACAAGATAATGAAACCACACACATACTAGAAGAAAACATGGATGGATTTCTTTTTAACCTCAGTCTAGGGAAAGACTGTCTAACCATGACTCAAAATCTAAGGGTAAGAAAAGACTGATAAATTCCACTATATAAAACATACATTAAAATTTGTAAACAAGTCAAAAGACAGATGAAAAACTGAAAGAAAACACGATGTATACCACAGACTGAGTTAACATCATGAACATAAAATAAATATTATAACCTGTGAGACGGAGGGCTAAAAACCTGATGGGAAAAAAAGAAAATAGATATGAACAAACAATTCACAAAAAAAGAAAATAAAAATGACTCTTAAAATATGAAAAAATGTTCAGAATTTCATAATTAGCAAAGCACAAATTAAAACAATACTGTTTCTTACCTGCTGATTGATGACAAATTTAAAATAGGGTAAGACATTCTGTTGGCAAGACTGTGGGGGAGCAGCCACTCCCTAACATTGCTGGCAGAAATGCAAAACAGCAAGAACCTTCTGGAAGGAAACTTGGCATTATCTAAGAAAACTGCATAAGTCCTTACCCCTTGACCTAACAATCTCACCACTAGGAATATATCTGAAAATATACCCCCAACAATCCAAAAATAATTATAGATAGGTTTGCTCACGGCTGCATTGTTTGTAATTTTAAAATGCTAGAAACAACTTAAATGCCCATGAATAAATGGTTGAAGAAATCCTGGTGCAGTCGCACAATTGAGTACTACTGGGCAGCTGTAAAAAAAGAAGTAGAAAGATCTCTAAAAACTTATATGGGGTGATTTCCACAACATACTGTGAAGTGAAAAATGTAAAGTGCAAAAGATGCCAGTAACAAGAAAGGGGATATTAGAAATATGCACGTGTCTACTCATTTGTGCCAAAAAGAGATACAGAAAGAAATAACGGGAAAATAAAAAAGGTTGGTTACGTGTGTGTTGAGAAAGGTGAGAAGAGATTGGGTAGTATAGATGATGGATGGGTGATACTTTTCTGAGTTTGTCGTTTTGTATAGCTATGATTCTTTTTTTTTTGAGTTGGATCTCATTCTGTTGCCCATGCTGGAGTGCAATGGCACACTCAGAGCCAACCCCAGCATTGCCCTGCTGGGCTCCGGAGAGGCTTCTGCTTCAGCCTTCCAAGTAGCTGGAACTACAGGCACACACTACCACGCCCGGCTAATTTTTAATTTTATTGTAAAGACAGGACTCAGCGAGTTGCCTGGGCTGGTCTCGCACCCGTGACCTCAGGCAATCCACTCGCCTCTGCCTCCCAAAGTGCTGGGATTACAGGCTGAGCCACTGAGGCCCACCAACTCTTTGAACTAAGATAATGCTAGCATGATCAAAACATATATGAATAATCATTAGGGCTGTGTGTGTGTGTGTGTGTGTGTGTGTGTGTGTGTGTGTGTGCTCGTGTGTGTTCTGGAACACAAACAATAACGAATGACATAATTATGTAGAAGAGATGGAGAAGAAATGAGCTAAATAACTTTTAAAAGACAATGTTTAGTCTATATAGTTAAGGTAAAAGACAAAGAATTATCCATAATATTTTTCTCTAGCTAATAAATTTGTTTCTGACATATGTATATATTAGGAGCTCTGGAATTACTTTTGGTGTGTACTAGGATTGAACAAATAAGTGACTATAATGTGGATACGGAGAACTGAGTTTCTCTCTGCTAGAGAAACAAGTTACAAACAAACAAACAAAAAAGAGAATGCTGTGGTTGTGGATTGCTCATAAGTATCAGTATAATTTTATATTCATATATGTGTGTGTATATACACACACACACGCAGATGGGTAGATACAGCAATAAACATAAACATTTGAGTATGTATGCAGTCATATGTATATTGTTTCCTACCTGCTGGAGTGGCCTAGAAGTAGTGACACCCTGTGGCAATAAGCATGCCATCCACCAAGATCTTAATTTCTAAGTATCATTCTCCAATAAAGAAAGAAGGGCTCTTTGGTTGATTCCAGGACTAGAGTAGAAAAAAATACAAGATGAATGTGGAACTTCTCTTTGTGCCAGAAACAAAGTGTTGGAAGATGGCAGCATAAAAAGGACACAGGATTTACCTGGTAGGAGTGTTCAGCCAAAATTTGGACTAATATGAGACAAAAACCATGATGATGTTGAATTATGACACATAGAACAAAATCAATATCCATGCATTTTGTACAAATAAATAATTGAGTACTTGATAAAAGAGAAAAGGAGACAACTTTTTCTTACAGTAGAATTTCAATCAACAAATATAGAAGAATGAGAGAAATAAAAAATCACCATCAAGTAGTCACAATAATAATTATCTCAGGCAAGAAACGATAAAATGGTAAAATAAGTGGGAAAATATCATGAGAAATAAGGTATTTGTATAGTCTCACGGTATCTCTCCAACACAAACTTGTTAATCACAAAGATAAAAGTAGTCACTTTATAGTGGAGAATCCAGCAGACACCATGGTAGAAAAATGATCAAAGTTTACATCTCCAATTATAAGACATTGGTCTTGTGCATTCCTGATACCATGCATAGAGGAGGGCACAGTATCACTTCTGTGCTATTCTTGACAAAAATATATAACATCAGCCTCTTCATGAGGAAAACATCAGAGGAAGTAAAATTAAAAGACATTCTACAAAATAACTGACTTTAAAATCACCAAAGAAAGATAGGAATAATGGAACAACAGGCATAGATAGACCAGAAGGGACTAAGGAGACACAAAACTAAATGCAGGGTGAGATCTAAGATTGGATCCTGCAGTAGAAAAACAACCATAGGGGGAAAGTTGATGAAATTTGAATACATTTTACAAATTAAATATTTTAGCAGCATTAACTTTCTTATTTTGATAATCATGTTATAATGACATAAACTGTCAATATTTCGGGAAGCTGTGTGAAGGATATGTAAGAAGTAACTGTACTACCTTTTCAACTTTTTAAATATCTCAATTTTTTCAAAATAAAAAATAAACAATTGCATATAAATCAATCAGACTTTCAAAAGTCATTTTTTAAAAGAATAAGTTGAAAAATTTCAGGAAAAGAATTATTAAAAGGAACTAATAATATGAAGTCAAAAATAATGTATAGTTGATATTTATAAAAACAAAAAAATCGAAACAGTTTCTCAAATCAAAGGGGACAATAACTGATACATTTAAATGAAAACAGGTGGAGAAAGAAAGAATAAGAAAAAAGACTAGAATATCAAGCACTCAAGTTAAAAAGGTAAAAAAAAAATAGGTGTAAGTATGACTTATTTGAAAGATTTATTTTGAAAAGTGAAGTTCAGTTGGGTTGAAGAAATTAGTTTCTATATTTTCCAAAAGACTGTCTTGTCATCTCTCTTATTGAAGTGGGCATAAAGCTAAATAAAAATAAAGACCAGCGTGTGTTTGGTAAAATTCCAAAAAGGCTGCTGGAACCCAGAAACCACGTGATATTTTAGAGATGTCAGAGTTTGGCCCTTCATGCATGGTAGTTGGCTGTGAAAGTTCATCTTTAACTCTGTGGCTGTAACTAAATCACAAAGCAGGATCTTCTTGTTAATTTTTAAAATTCTTCTGATGCTGCCTAATTGTATGGATAAAGCAGGTTTTATCATCCTTTGCAAGTTCATCACATTTAATTCTATTTCTACCACGCTAGATTAAATTTAAGGTCACTGAAGTCAGGAGTCACTGACCTTTGCTCTTTTAATGGTTCTCACCGTTAATACTTGACCCTAAAAGCTATGTATACAATAAACCATATTTATTGGTGTGGAGGGGAGAGAAGAGCAGAAACAAAGTGGATCGAGTGATTATTTGTTTTGCCATGCCTTTCAGAGATTAGGAATGTTCACACAGTCTACACTTCAGCTGATGGACTCAGACTGGTTTGCCTTTTATGGTGTTTGAACAAAGCATTAGGATGGAATGGCATATCAGGGCATTCAAAATGACACCCTAGCTTATCTCAGTCACTCAGGGATTGCTGATTATTTCACCGTCACCACACTTTAACCAGAGATCTAGCTTTCTGATTTTCTTTGGATTTAAAAGGAACACAAATAAAGGACATATATAGCATTTAAGATTGTCTTTTGCAGAAGAGAATACATGGTGAAACCATTTATTTTCAAAGATTAAAATTGTGAAAGCACTGAGAAAATTATTTTGGAATTTTGAGAAATAGCTTTCATTATTCCATTTGATAGGAAGAGAATAAAAAGAAAAATCATTATGAATTGAAATCTCCAGTGTTCTTTCCCAGTAAACTTTGGATGCTTTTGTTCACTCAGTAGTTTGTGGAGTTAGTTCTCTCCTCCTTAAAAGTCGGACAAAATGAGTGATTTTGTTTGCTTTTTTTGCTTTCTTTCCTTTAATTTTTAATACATCTATTTTTTCAGGACATTTCACTACTCACAGAATCAATGAAAAGCTGTTCACTTTTTTTTTTTGTTTTGTTTTTTTTGAGTTGGAGTCTCATTCTGTCGCCCAGACTGGAGTGCAGTGGCCGCTCCAGGCCACCGAAGCCTCACCTGCTGGGCTCTGGCGATCCTTCCTCCTCAGCCTTCCGAGTAGCCGGAATTGCTGGCATGCGCTACCACGCCCGGCTGATTTTTTCGATTTATTGTAGAGATGAGGTCTCGCTGCCCAGGTGGGTCTCGAACCCGCGGGCTCAGGCAATCCACTCACCTCAACCTCCCAAAGGCGCAGGATTACAGGCTGAGCCACCGAGCCGGGCTAGCTGTTCACTTTTTTATTGGTAAGAACAGCATCTGGGCTGGACAAACAGATTCTTTTCCTGGGACATCCAACTTTTAGGACATCCAATCTGCCCACCAATTCTTTGATTTACAGGAAACTTTGCTTTCAATGGCTCATGTGTGTGCAAATGCATGCAGGAGTAGTGCATTATAAAGAGTTGCTTAAAAATATACACGCAAACATTGCAAAAGAGGAAAAGGTCACCATTAATTTATTCACAGGTACAGCCATTATAACTTTTTGGGGAGTGACTAGACAAAATCTTTTCTGATGCCTAGGATAATTATTTTGGCAATATACAGCTATCTGAAAGGAATGCATAGTGATTAAAGCAAAGAATTTCTCTCAGTCACAGATTGAGGGAGAGTCTTGGGCTTATAAAATACTCTATTTCCTGTATTAATTGTGTCCGTGTGGAGTTGTAAACAAGTAGCTGAAACAAATAAAACTTAAGTAATATTGTTTCCTTTTAAAATATTTCACTTAATTTGTGGAAGAGGTTTTAACATATTAAACATGCACAGTTCCCTTTTCCCTCCTCCCTCCCAAAAAGTTCTTGTGCCCCATCCTTCCTCCTGAAACGCTCCAGCAATGCCCATAGCACCACCATGTCTTCTCTTCTTCCCACTGAGGGAGGCTCTTTTAGCCACCCTCTAATTTGGAAGTGTAGGTGAAAAGGAAAGCAGAGTATGCAGAGTTACCCTGAAGCCCTGCAAACCTTTTCTCTTTGACTTGGAACTAAACCTAACAGGTTTTTTTGTCTTGCTGCTGTCTTCATGACAATTCTAATTTGTTATGCCTCTAATTTGCTATGAAAACTTTGGCCAGAATTCCTAGTACTTTAAAGAGGATTCTTTGTATGAAAGGTTGAGGTGGTTTTATGAGAGATTTATTTTCCCTACATATTGAAGCAGGCAGTCAATGGAATAGTATAGGAAAAACTATGTAGCAAGCAGAAAGAGGAGGAACTGGAGTGGGAGAGGGAGGGAGGATATGAATGTATGTGAGAATGGAGGGGGTTTGGACATTTTCTTGGGCTGGTTTATTGCATCTGTTCATCCCCTAGACTGGAAAGTATAGCAGAATTAACACTCACAAGCTTACTCTGCAGCAAATTCCGAGCTATGTAAGACAGAGCAAAGCTTTTTATTTCCTGCTATTTCTTTCTCATATTGTAGAGAAGCCACAAAAATGAACAATTACTGTTCCCCCTATTGTGGACTCTAAAAAGGAGATAAAACAGTGCTTAGACCATTTTTTTTTTTTGTTAATTATTTTCTCCTATCATTGACTACATTGCACAACCATAGTCAAGAGGCACAGTTATTTGAGGTCTTTGGGCGATGTTGGTTAGAGAAAGCAAGCTAAGAAATCTACATATGCATAGAATTACCTTTGAATATTATAAATTTTAGTTGGAGATTATTTAAAAACATTTTCTAAAATATCAATATGCATAATTTCAGCTCCTCAAAATATTATCATAGTGATGGGTTAATTCATCTTTTCCTTTCACTGTGTGGTGGGTGAGATCATTCCCAAGCAAGTCTTCTCTTCTAGAGATCAACAGATCAAAGGTTTGCTCCAAACACCTTCTGCAGAGAGTCAGAGCTTTGAATTTAATGAGTCAGGCTTTTCCTGTTAGGCTGAGTCAAACTTTATTTTTGTATGTCACCACTAGGAAATGTAGAGCTATGATACAGTCTTTGGGTATAGTTCTTCAAATTTAAGGATGCATAAAAAATAAGAAAGGCTACCAACTTTCAATGTGATTCATTTCTAAACGTTTATCAGTCTCTCTCCCTCTCTGTCTCTTTCCAATGTAATATGAGGCAAGAATGCAGCTATAAATGTATTACAGACAGTAGGTATTAAATGAATCTATTCTTAGGGTATAATTTTTCTTCTTGTGGTAACATTATAATTTAAATGTACAGAGAACAAGCAAGTAGACCATGTGAGATAGATCAAGATTTCGTTATTCACTGAAGAGAGAACTTCCCAACTGGAAGTATCCTGACCAACTGTATGTCTAGAATTTAGAAAAATAGCCAGATTATTAATCGGAGGATGTTATTTTTACATTTTCAAATAAAATTTTTAGAACTACTAATTTCTGTATTAATTTTTATTGTGGCAAAACATATATACCATAAACTTTACCATTTTTAGTATTTTAAGTGTACAATTCAGTGGCATTAAAGTACATTCGCAATGTTGTACAGCTATCCCTACTATTCTTTTCCAGAATTTTTTCATCATTTCCAAACAGAAACTCTGTACTCATTAGGCAATAAGTTCTTCTTATAGCACCTGGTGGTCACCATTCTAATTTATCTAGGAATTTGACTTTTAGTTTCCTCTTATAAGTAAAACCATACAATATTTGTCCTTTTACGTCTAACTTATTTTACTTAGCATAATGTTTTCAAGGTACATTCATATTGTAACATATGCCAGAATTTAATTCTATTTTATGGTTGAATAATATTCCATACCTTACCTTTGGGGATTTTTTAAAAATCAGTTTATCTGTTGATTGGTAGTTGAATTGTTTTTACTTTCTGACTATCATGAATAATGATGCTATGAATATTGATGTGTAAGTATCTGAATCTTTACTTTCATTGTTCTGCATATATAGCTACAAGTAGAATTACTCTATCATATGGTAAGTTTATGCTTAAATTTTTGAGGAACCACCAAACTGTATTTCACAGTGGTTGCATCATTTTAGATTCTTACTAACAGTGTGCAAGCTTTCCAATTTCTTCACAGCCTTGCCAACACCTGTTATTGTCTGGTTTTGCCTTTATAATAGCCATCGCAATGGGTATGAATGGCATCTCAGTGTGATTTTTACTTGCATGTCCCTAAAGGCTAGTGATGTTAAGCATCTTTTCATGTGCTCACCATTTGCATATTTTCTTTAGAGAAATGTCTGTTTCATGTTTGCCCATTTTTGTTTGTTGTTGAATTACGTCAATTATTTATATATTATGACCATTATGTTTGTTTTCAGTCAGATGTTTTCATGCTACACCTAAATGAATTCTCTCAAACAAATGATTGTACTGTTGTTAGGTTATTTCATATGTGTATATATGTATACATTTAGAGAACTTTATATATTTTATGTGTTATATATGTGAGTATATGTTTGTGAATTTTAGAAATTAAGTTGCAATTTAATTTTTTTGTTTTATTTTGCCACCATCAATTAGATGGACTAGACCAAAAGTATATAAAGAACAAAAAGCAAATGGCCCTTCTCTTGAATTTTAAAATTCTTGGTCATTTCCAATATGTCCCAAACAGAAAAAATTAATGATTTGTATTAGTAATGATACAAATGGAGCTCAGCAATTAAGCTCTTGGTCTCTGTCTAAGTTAGAATGACATTTTGCCAATTATTGGCATGTTTAGTCTAAGCCTTACCTTCCTCATTAGAAATTTAGGTTAATAACAGATCTGTAGGGCTGTTGTGAGAATTAAATTAAGAAACCTAGTGAAGTGATCTATACAGTTTTTACCCTAGAAAGGACACAGTTGGTGTTAGAGAATGCTCTAACTAGCAGAGGACATTTATAATCATCAAGGATGCTTTTTCTAGACCTGCAGATAGAAGGCATGACTTGGATTTTAACAGTGTATTAATGGGTGATCAGCAGTACCCATCAGAGATCAAGAAATCAACAAAAAATTTTCATGATTTGAGACCACCGGCATATTTAAAAATTAGAACATGACAACTCAGGGTTACAAAAAACATGAGATATTTTAAATGTGTGTTTAATTAACATTTAACACACATATGTATAGGTGCACACAAACACAATAATTATATATAACTTCACTTAGTGAGAGCATCCAAAGTCTAAATTCATGTGCATTCATAAATGGGAGGCCTAGCCAAAGGGCTCTCCTGGAAACTCCTGTTGCCTGCTACCACCACCAAGGATAACCCCTGAGAAACACACAAAAGTAGGAGACCATGGGAATTTAAGGCTCAAAGAAACATGGATACCATTTAGTTCAGTGGATATTATACTCTGATGCTAAAATTAGAAAACATGAAAATGGGACCCATTGTTGAGGCAGGATGGAGGGTTGAAGCTGCCAGATTCACTAGCCTGTTTCTAGGAGGTTAGAGAAACCCACAAATAACCTACAACTTTGAGAAACAGGTTTGGAAACCATTGCTTTACCCTTATTTTTATAGATGTCTCCTCCATTCTGTAATTTAAGATATGAATATTAGAAAGGAATAGTAAAGGTGAAAAGTAACAAAGGTGAGCATTATTCATTGATGAGAATATACGACAGATGGCCTTGGAAAAATAAATGGAAATTAACATTAAACCCTAGGTACAGGGAGTGGTCAGTTCCATGGCCTTATGTTATCTAATTGCAAAGCATGTCTCTAGTCAAACATGTCTAAAATAATTATCTCATATACACACACAAACACAAATAGATCTATACTGCACACTTATTTTAAATAGTTTTAAGTTGTTTGCTCTTTTCCCTCTCATCTTTTTCCTCTTCCATTCCCCTTCTTTTATCTTTTCCTTTTCCTCCTCCTTTTTTTTTTAAGATTTTTACAAATCATACAAGTTAGGTCAGATTTTATTTCCTGTAGCCAAAGGTGGTTTTAAGACTAAAGAGCAAAGAGCAAGTACCCTTATCTTCATGCTGTTTAACTGCTTGTGTAAATACATAGGCCATCCTAAGAAATTCAACAGATGGTGTTATAGCAGTGAAAATTTGCATACAGTATGCTCTTCCTATGACATTTATTCATTTTTGTATGATGAGTGTATAGCATAAGTCATCATTAGAGAGCATGATGGTCCCTGATGATGTATTTATGACACGGAAAGATGTCATGTGATGAAGTGTTTACAACATGTAATGAGGCTGTGTAACAATCTCTTTATAACCTGCAATTACTTTGACTAATTCCTTATAAAAAGACTCAACAATATGTTCTCCACGTGCACGTGTTTGATATCACAGAACTTTAGTAACTGATGCCTGTAAACTGCAAAATCAAGCAGCCTGGATGACTCAATACTCTGTTTCCTATCCAAGACACATAAAAATCCTGAGTGTTTAGCTAGTACATTTCACAAACTTCATCTTATTGAAGATGACTGGGATAACTAATATAATACACATGTGTCAATATTCTTATGGTTTGGAGAACTCGAGAAGCAACTTTATACCCGAAATAACAATTCTTTTTTTTTTTTTGCCAGGTGCCAACTGATCTCTTCTGCCTTTTCTCAAGAGATGCCTGAAATAACAATTCTTAAGGCATATTTTCTTTTGTTGTTGTGAGAAGAGAAGTATACATACCTGCTCTCTGGTATCCAGGACAATGCCTGTACCTGATCCTTCACTTCAGTCCTTTAATTATCTAGAATTTATTCCTTGTCTTATTTCACTATATGTTGAGCAATATGACTCAAATGAGGTCCCCAAATATGAAAATATGTAAAAAAAAATCACCTTTCGTATAAAGGCATAAATAATCTGCTTTATATATGACTACAAAGATGGGGAACTGGAGTTGTTAAGTGGCTAAGAGATTGAGATCCAGAACTCAAGATGAGGCCTCGAATCTCTTGTCAGGAAATGAACAAGAAAATTGTGGAAAACTCTGGGCCAATCCTGTAGATGTGAAAGAATATGAGAAAAAAATGAGAAAATAGGATGATGAACACATAAAGAAAGAGGGATAGGATATAGAAATATCATCTACCAAACATTATTCCTCCAAATATGAATGACAAGTGGAAAGGAGAAATAAATGGATTCTTAGACTGATATTTCTATTTGTCTAAGTACTTTGAATAGAAAGAAAAATAAAGTAGGGATGAAATATTTAGTTTGGAGATATGCAAATAAGTGTGTTGTAGAGACTGTTTTAAGAACAGGAGAACTACACAAAACTAGTTGAAATTTCATCATGTTGTAAACTAAGGACTTTCTTCTTTCAGATGAAAGAAAGATACCACAGAATTTTAACAGCATACAGCATATGGTTAATCCCTTGTAATGAGACTAAATACTATAACATTTACGGGATGTGAATATGATCATGTGATATAATCATATCTTGCATTTAATTTATTTTTATCATTTCCAAAATACTTTATAAAACTTAATGAAACTTCAGAGCAGTCCAGTACATGAACAAGGGGAAACATGTTTACTTTTTAATTTTTTTTTTTTTTTTTGAGTTGGAGTCTCACTCTGTCACCCAGACTGGAGTGCAGTGGCCGCTCCTGGCCACCGCAGCCTCGACCTGCTGGGCTCCGTGGATCCTTCTGCCTCAGCCTTCCGAGTAGCCGGAATTACAGGCATGCGCTACTGCGCCCGGCTGATTTTTTTTTTTTTTTATTGTAGAGAAGAGGTATCGCTGCCCAGGCGGGTCTCGAACCCGCGGGCTCAGGCAATCCACTCACCTCAGCCACCCAAAGGCGTGGGATTACAGGCTGAGCCACCGAGCCCGGCTACTTTTTAATTGTTAAAGTTAGAAAGTAAGAGGCTGAAAGGTTAAATGATCACTTCAATATCTTGGAGAAAATTAACAGGGAGTTCATGGACTCTCTTTCCTCATCTGAAGCTACTCTTGAGAAAAATCACCCGGCAAGGAGAAAATACCAAGTGGCCCATGGCCAGCCTAACAAACCCATTTGAGGCGCTTAACTCAAAGCAGTATCCCATATGCAGAGAGGGCACCATGTGGAGTATGATGGCTTTTGCTTTTCTCTACCTGTTCAAAGATGTAAACAGTTACTGTGGAAGCAAAACAATAGAGTTGCAGAAGAGTCACCACCAAAGTGGTACTGAATGAAGCTGAGTGTCAGTGTCTCGAGTTGATCAGAAATGTATGCCCTCTAGCATGATTCACAGGGCAGCAATATCTTGTTACAATCATCACTCGACATTACAATCATCACTCGAGAAGATTTTAAAGTCTTCTCCACAGAATAATTTATTTCAACAATACCAGAGATGATTTTTTAGAGAGTGGTTATCCTACTGTTCATGTCCTTCTGGTTTCCTCTGGTCCCAGCCCTCCAAGGAACTTCAAAAGGAGCTCTACATAAAGAGGATAAACTGGATATGAACAGATAATTTGGATTTGAAGACTAACAGGGTTCTGGACAATAATATACCACGGCAATTTAGTTAAAAGGCTCTAGTTATTATTTTGTCTGATTCTACCACAAAATTTTTATTGTTATTTGGTTAGTTCCACGAATCCAACAGGATTCACATAGAAGAGACCACTGACAGCTTTGTGACCCAGTTGCCATGATATATTTTAGTCTGGGCTTATGTACTACTCATTTCTGTATCACATAATGCGTGGACCAGTTTTAATGGCATCTTATGATACGGTGGAACAATGCCTTAGAGAAGGAAAAGAGGGATGCCAATGCTCCAGACATAGATTTGCATTTCTTGTATTCCAGTTGACAAGAACAGAAACTGGTTTGCTAAGAGGAAGGAGGGATTTTTAAAATTAGTTTCTTTTCTTCTGTTGACAAACAATAAGAAGCATTGGGATTTGCAGCAGTGACCAACTATCCAAGCATTAGGAGAAATTTGGTGGTAGAAAAGATACCACATAGAGAAATATAAATTCAAATACCATCAGATAGCATTCAAATGCCTTGCAACTGAGAGGACAGATTCATCAAGAGGTACTTTGGTACAGCTACATTGTAGAAAATAATTTCTTTTTCAGCAAAGACTGGAGTAGTTTCTTCCTGATTTTAAATGTTATCATACACTTGTGAATGGTTTTCTACTTGAATCTCAAATGAAATTAATGGATTTTTATGTTGAAGTATAAAGAATTTAAAAAATGATTTAACATTGACTTTAGATTGCTGCCTCATCTTAAACTACAGAAAGATATATTTGATTTCCCCTTCAAACTCAACATCCAATTCTGACAACAGCAGAATGTTTTACTGGCCCTGTAATTTGTGCAGGAAGCATTCTGGAATTCTGAGTTATGAAGATCACTGTCTTTCATAGTTATGTTTGTAGCATCCTGAAAAATAATAAATGTGGAAAAACTTTTAACCTATAGAAATTATAAGAATCTCAGATATGGTCTTCCTCCCTTAAGAATATCAAGATAGAAAGTAGGGGAGAGAGAAAGAGAGAGAGAGAGAGAGCGAGCGCAAGAATGAGAGAAAGAGAACTTGAGTTAATATGTTACTGTTAAAAGACAAAATATTGAGGATTGGATTTTAGTGTGTCTAAAATATGTATTAAAACTCTTTTTACATACAGATGATGGGTACGAATAAAAATAATCAAAGAGAACTATTTGAGAACTGCAGTCTATATTGCCAATTCATTTTTATTTTAATTAAAATGATATAGATGGAGATCTCCTCCTTTGCCTCTAAGGTGCCTCCATAGCCAAGTTAAGTACTGAGTGACTTTATAATTTTCTTGATGAATGCAACCCACATCAATAGTTTTGTGATACACACAAGAAGAGTCGATTTTGTCTTGACTTTGGGGAGTTATGTGTGCTTTCAAATGTTAGTTGCTGTTGGGCCATCTTAAATTATCCTCCACTATCAGAGTCTACCCATTGGGTTCATAACATTTTACAACTCCTGGAAGTGATGTCCTTATACTGCTTTTCCACATGAAAAATGCTTTACAATTATTTCACACTCATGTTTGTTATTATCTCCTTATGGGTAAGTTAAACTAAAGTTCAAAAAAGTCAAATGTCTTCTTTAAGGAATCACAGCTAATGGGTGGTGGGCCAAGGAAGGGAGTGTATTTATGCTTGGACTTTCTACAACACCTCTTTGCATGGATATATAGTAACACAAATATATGCCATACCTTGTGTTCTACCTCAGCTTGCTCTCAATTGCTTCTTATTTGTTCAATTTATTGAAAGATGCCTCCCTGAGAAACAGGCTAAAGCAACAGTAGTGCATGTAAAAAGTTTGAGGGACTAAAGGAATCATTTCAAGTATAACTTAACCAAATTTTGAATTGATTGAATTGATTGCCTGTATCATATAGATATTTTCCTTGGAAGAGGTTTTAGAATTTAGAACTTTATTTTTGATCTTTCACATTTAGATATATAGAGTGGCTTAGAGGGTTTTATTTCTTTCTTTTGTGTGTCACAAAGTCAATAAAATTGTATTTCTTTGTTTTTTTTTCTTTTATTCCAGAAAAATAATCAGAGGGGAATAGGGAAATGGCTTGTGTATCAATGATGAGTAAGAATTTGGATTTTAGAGTGGATTAAACCTCCAACATTGTTGAAGGAAAGAGGTATCCTCGGCTTTGGTGGGCTTTATTTGTCAGTCTTACTTTACAATCTTGGGCCATGGTCTCTTGATGTGACCTGTGGATGATGAGGGGCCATGAGATGGTGAGGTGGAAGGCAAAGCCACACACTAGCCAGTGACAAGACCAGAAGTGAAATAGATCTTTCTAAATCCAAGGGTCTGCCTTTATACAGGTCATTGGGCCTAAGGCAATTACCAAAAAGAAAATGAAATACCCATTAGGCACAACTTAAGTATTTTTAATTTGAAAAAGTCAGTAAAATAAATTGATTCTTCTATGTAGCAACAATTGTGTAATTTGAAATTTTTTAGTTCTAAATTTTTATGTGTTATATTTTAGGCATAATATTCATTTGAGTGAGTGCTTTATGATATTGCTATCATATTTAATGTTCATCAGTTTGTGAAAATAGTTAAAAAGTCATCAAGATTTTTGTGAGGCAACTGAGGCAAGCTTAGTTTTTTGGAATGGTTCCCTGATTTATTTATTACTTTCCAGAAAGTACATTATTATCAGGCAGGTATTGCCCTAATAGAAAAAATATATATACCACTGGAGCTTGAAAGGGATTTTTTTTCTCAAGTTTTATTGCAATAATTATATTTATGATAATCAATAAAATGTGTGAGCCAAGTTTATTGAGGTGTCAATTTCCCATTGCATAATTTCCCCTGAGAATCTTAATTTTTAACTCAAAAGGAAAAATGGAAGAGTTGTAGTACAGATGCCAATGGATGTGTGAGGTTAAGGAAAGCACAAGACCCCTTAAAGAAATCAAAGTGAGTTGAGAGTAATTCCCTATCACTCCTTCCACCATTAATTTTCCAGGAGAACGAAATCTTGAAAAGGTTAAGTTGCAAACCTTCTTGTTTAGATTGTGGAAAGATGTATAGGACAGTAAGATTTGATGAATCTTACTTCATTGTCTCTAACAGTCAAGCGTGTTCAAGGGTTGGGGAATATTATGGTTGGCTTACAAAATGTCATACAGTTAAAGAAGTGAGTTCGTGAGTTTGACTATGGGAATAAATTACAACCATAGGTACACCAGTATTTGAAATGAAGCATGAGTCTGGAAATGAGACTGGAAGCCCAACTAATGAAGCGAAGTCATTTTTTTTTTAGCAGCATGCAAAATATTTTTTGGGTTATAATTGTATGATGTATACATTAGATTGCAAAAATATCCTTGATTCTCTACTACTGCCTCTATCCAAGCCCTTTGCAATGTGAAGGAATAGCTCTGCTCATCAAGAGAGCAGTCTGTCTCCTCATTCTTGAGTCTGAACTGACCTTGTGAATTGTTTGGTTTAAAGAATACCATGAAAGGGATGGTGTGCCAATTTCAAGTCTAAGCCTTAAGGGGCCTAGTACATTTTTACACTTTGTGGTGAAAACCTTCCCAGCTATCATTAAGCAAGTCCAAACTAGGCTGTTGCAAGATGAAAGACCACATTCAACAGAGATGAATTTTCCTAGTTGGGGCCATTGTAGACCAGTCAGTTTCCAGCCAACAGAGTAGTTGGCCACAGACAAATGAAAACAGTCAAGATAAGAACTACTCTGTTGATTGGCATGCTTGTGAATAATATTAAATGCATATAGTTTTAAACCACTGAGTTTGAGGTGGTTTGTTACACAGAACTAACTGATACAATGTATGGGTCATATATTCAAGAACTAACATCAGTGTTCATTTCTGGATTCTAAGATACAAATAATTATTAATATAATACCCATCAGTTATTTTTTGTGCACTAACTAGGTGTGAGGCAACGACATAAACATGATTCCTACTCTATGGTGAATGACACTCTTATGTGAGCATATTTGGTGGATTAGGGGGTGTTATGAGTTGAAATGTTGAGATGGTGAAATTCTGACTCCCACTACCTCACACTGTGAACTTGTTTGGAAATAGGGCTTCACAGAGTTAATAAAGTTAAAGTACTGTCATTAAGGTGGACCCTAATCAACAAATATGATATCATGAAAAAAGGATGATTTGGACACAGAAACAAATGCAGTGGGGACATGTGAAAATACAAAGAAGGAAGACAGTCATGTGACTGGGATGATGCATTTATAGGTCAAAGAATGACAAGGACTGTTGGCAAATACCAGAATCTAGAAGAGACAAGGGAATACTGTTCTAGAGCCCCCAGAGAGAACACAGCCCTACCATACCTTGATTTTGAATTTCTAACCTCCAGAATTATGAGACAATAGATGTCTGTTGTTTTATGCCACCTAAGTTTTTGCTACTTTTTAATAGCATCCCCAGGAAATGAATACAGGGGTGATGGGGAGGATTGGCAGCTTCAATTCAAATTATGAAGCAATTTTTAATATCCAGGGACTATACAATTATGCAAAATAATTTATCCTCATTTACAGATAAATTATCTGATTGTTTGTCATCAAGTAGCATGACTCTTTTTTTTTTTTTTTAACTGTTTATAAACATTTGGAATTTTATTTAAAAAAAAAATCACAACCATAAACACTGTTACAGTTAGAGGCCCTCTTGGTTCTCCACAATGATACTGAGCATGCTCACAAGGGGTTTCCATTGTTAAGTCTTAGTTAAACAACCATCTTTAAAAGAAGGAAAAAAAAAAAAAAAACTCAGCACACTACCATTTAACTTGTTTTAATGTTTCTTTACAAATGGTGAAAAATACTAAAGTACAGACAAGGAATAATCATAATGTTGTGGCCAACATTATAAATATGGAATTACAAATTTAAAACATTTTCTGGTTTAAAAAATAAATCTGGTAGTCAATGCAGCTCTGTGGGTCTCTGCGTCTAGTAGGGCTGGTCTCTGCGCTCCTGACGGTGCTCGCCTTTATCCATTTTCCCAAGCATGGGAGGCCATGGAGGAGACAGAGGAGGTTTTCCTCCAAGAGGGCCCCGGGGCTCCCAAGGGAACCCTTCTGGAGGCGGCAATGTCCAACACCGGGCTGGAGACTGGCAGTGTCCCAAACCGTGTTGTTCTCCAGAACTTCGCCTGGAGAACAGAATGCAACCAGTGTGAGGCCCCGAAGCCTGAAGGCTTCCTCCCACCGCCCTTCCCACCCCCGCATGGTGATCGTGGCAAAGGTGAGCCTGGCGGCATGCGGGGAGGAAGAGGTGGCCTCATGGACCACGGAGGTCCCGGTGGAATGTTCAGAGGTGGCCATGGTGGAGACAGAGGTGACTTCCGAGGCGTCCGGGGCATGGACCGAGGTGGCTTCGGTGGAGGAAGACGAGGTGGCCCTGGGGGGCCCCCTGGACCTTTGATGGAACAAATGGGAGGAAGAAGAGGCGGACATGGAGCATGACTCTTATCACGTAGTTAACCTAGATTCACAGATCTGATCTTACACAATTATTAGTGCTAGTCTGCAACATGTGTTTTTAAATAGTGTGATTTCATTTGAACTGCCATAGAGTTTTATTTGTTTTTAAATAATATATATAACCAAGATACGAAATGAAGAAATTTTTAGGCCCGAGACCATTTGACAAAGCAAATCATAACTGTTGAGGCAGAAATAACAAAAACGTCTTCAGAGAGATGTGGAAATTTTTATTTTAGAGGGAGAACAAGTCAGTGTTCATGAATCTAAGAAGGGATAGTAAATAAATTTGATAGTAAAAACTAATGTTTTTTTCCCCCTAAAGATCAATACCACTAAGTGAAAGAGCACAGTTTTTTTGTTTTTGTTTTTAATTTGAGTCTCATTATGTCACCCAGGCTGGGTGCAGTTGCACACTCGTGGCCACCCCAGCATCAACCTACTGGGCTCCAGTGATCCTTCTGCCTCAACCTTCCAAGTAGCCAGAATTACAGGTGTGCGCTACCATGCCTGGCTAATTTTTTATTTATTTGTTGTAGAAACAAGGTCTCGGCAAGTTGCCCGGGCTGGTCTCAGACCTGTGGGTTCAGGCAATCCACTTGCCTCGGCCTCCCAAAGTGCTGGGATTACAGGCTGAGTCACTGAGACGGTCTAGCACAATTCTTTTACACTAATAGAATATGGTCCTAGGGCCAACTCGCTGTTGATGTCAACAGGTATTATATTCCATCTAGGGCAAGACAGCTTCACTAACCTCAAACACACAAAGAACTTTCTCACCTAAAGCTTTTAAGTTCATTTAGCCTGGAATACTTCCCTCAAATATTGGCCTGGATGAATCCCTTCCTGGGATTTTGGTCTCTGCTCAAATGCCACCTTATCAGAGGGACCTTTCATCTCTGTCCCATCATTTCTGTGTGTTCATTTTGGTCATGTGCATATTCATGATTAGTCACAATGTAGAATGTAGGCATATGAGCAGAGACTTTGTTTTGTTCACTATCATGTCTCTAAGGCCTAAAACTGTGCTTAGAACTTAGTAAGTTCTCAATAGATGCTTGTTGAATGAATGAACTTAAGGAAAAAAAAGAAAAAAAAAAAACAGGGAGAACTAGATACCTAATTTCTGACTGGTCTCTCTTCTTCTCTTTCAAACATTCTTAAATGGGAGTCTACCCCCTGATATCGGAGTCTACCCAGAATGGGGTGTGTGTGTGTATGTGTGTGTGTGTATTAGGATCCACATTATTCCAGGGAAAATTCCACGGCTTTAACTAACTTTTCATAGGGAGCTATATAATCATCATTGTGTTGGTCAAATATGATATTTTCTAAGATTCCTTGGGCCTTTCTTGTTGTGCTTCTAAACTGATTATATGTCTGGCACAAATAACTTCAGGTGGAGAGAAATCATTCACTTTCAGAATCGCTGAACTTTGAGAATATTGTTTGTATTCATGGAAAACATTTACAAAATGTAGGTTTTAATGCAGTGCTCACTGGGTTTAAAGGCCAGGGAGAATCTTAGGGATGTCAAAATAGGCTCATGATGGCTTTTATTTGGGACTCATGGAGTCTTATCTCTTTCTAAGAGTGACACATACCTTTCTCTACATGCTTCCTTCTTCCTGTTCTGAGGTCATGTAGTTGATATATCATTAGAGCTGGAAGAGTTCACTTAAGTGATTTAATCTAATCCATACCTTCATTTTACAGTTGAGGAACTAGATGGAAATCATGTATCAGGCTTTCCTAAGCTCACGTGAGAAGTGTTGTTTTATTTTGACTATGTCGATGTGCGCGCGCGTGTGTGAGAGAGAGAGGAGAGAGAGAGAGAGAGAGATAAGTATGAGATGTTACTAGATGAAAACAAAACTCCAGTCTTTTGAAAATTGCTGATCTAGTCCCTTCTGGATTGTGATGAACATCAGGTGAGATGATATCTATGTCAAGTCTTAGCTATTGAGTCTAACCTCTTTATTTGGCAAAAATAGAAATGGAAGGTTAGGCTTCATGGCACTCAGGTTGCTAGTGTGTCAGCTCCATGACGCTGCAACAAAGAGTCTAGCCTGTGTATTACCCATTCATAGAAGATAACAGAGTCCAGAAGTTTCAATTTGTATTCATTTCCATTGTGATAAATTATTTTTTATTTCTAATGCTGTTTCCCAATTCTTCTTTCAAAGGGAACAGGATAAATGCTTGCCAATCTATTTTCTTCTCCAAACTGAAAAGAACAAGATGTTCATGTTATTCATTCTTCTCTAAAGCTGCATTCTTAGTAGCATCTCTTTAATGTTGATTTTGGTGGTAACAAGCAAGAAATAGATAAGAATCTAACAAAAACATTCAGAGGATTGTCTCGTAATTCCCATATATATTCCAACATACTGAATATTTCTTTTTAGAGAGTAGAAACTTGGTTGACATACATTCCACTCATATTTTTTTGTTTTCTTCCTAAGAAATAGTTCATGAAGATGCAGGTTGACTGATTTAAGACATCATTGAAGTTTGGGTCAAGAAGTAATTTCTTTCTCTGTTCTCTTCAACTGGTTCCTTTTTGCATCACTTTGCATCTTATTTATTGTTAAAATGATAATTTATGAGCTTTTGATGCTCACTATCAGTTTGGACTTAATTTAGGTCATTTTAACTTTAATTCTTTGTGCAGATAATTGCAAACAAAGCAATTACTACTGCAATAATAGTAAACACATTTTTTTATGTCTTCAGTTAAATATATGCATAATTTTCGCCTAACTGTAACCATGTTTTAATTCCAAAAATAAAAGAAGGAGGAGTATTTTTCCACTATGGTGGTTGAGAAATGGGAACCTCAAGCTAGTTTCATTCAGGGCCCAATCACGTCAAGTGAAGGCAGAGAGGGGCTTATCCTTCCATAATGCGTCTCTCTCTGATTCTAAAGGCTCAAGGGTATACTATTGGGCATAAACCAGGTAACATGCTGTCAGAGAGATTCTTATCTGGCATTCATAAATTGTTAACAGAATTAGGTTCAGGTGGAAGGCTTAACTTGCAGATTTGGTGGAGCACAGGTCATGGGTCTACAGACACTAGTTTAACTCTTCCCTGGATCCTGGACTCTTTCATTGGTATGTCATTTTAAAACATATGGCACAATTTTAAATACACATAAGCAAGAGGCAGTAACATAATGTAAACTAATAATAGTTAAAAATGCAAAAATAAGTTAATAGGAAATCAGTGGTTATATGTATATAACAGGGTCCCCAACCCCTGGGCTGGGGCTGGTACCGGTCCGTGGCCTGTTAGGAACCAGGTTGAAGGAGGTGAGCAGCAGGGGAGTGGAAATCTGCCTCCTGTCAGATCAGCAGCTGCATTAGATTCTCATAGAAGTCCGAACCCTATTGTGAACTGCGCATGGGAAGGATCTAGGTTGCCCTCTCCTTATGAGAATCCAATACCTGATGTTTCCCCTACATGGCCCCTGTACCCCATACTTGGAAAAATTGTCTTCCACAAAACCGGTCCCTGATGCCAAAAAGGTTGGGGGCCACTGGTATATAACATAGATCTAGGAATAAATCTGATTTAACAAAATTTAATATTTTTCTCAAATGCAAAGGAATTTATTGAGAAAAGAACATTTTCCTGATGGACATTCAAGAAGAATTATTGAGAATTTTGAGAGTTCTTGACCCTCAAAAAACTTAAAATGCTCAATTTCAGAAATGGCATTATCTTATATAGGCCCTTGTTGCCCAAAGTGTGACCTAAACACTGGCCTCACCTCAGAGCTTATTAGAAATGCAGAATATCAGTACTCGCCCCAGTCCTACTGAACCAGAATCAACACTCTAATGAGATCCTTAGGGCATTTTGCATTTTAAAGTTTGAGATGCCCTGGACCACTGTATCCTTAGATTGGATACACTTTTTCCGGAAGCTTGATTCTCCCAGCAGCCCACTGAAGGACATGTTGCTGGATCTTTGACAAAATCTGTCCTATGAATTTTGTTGGTGTAACTTAATCCAATGGTAGATGTCAGAGATTATCCATTCATGTGGACAATGTGCCCAAACTTCAGTCTCCACAAATCTAGCTTTTTAAAGGCAAGAACAATAATGACTTTCTGGCCCAAGGGCCTAGACTGGACTTATGTTTTTGTGATCCTGAACATACTGGGGAGACTGACAGGAACATGAATGTATACAGAAGGCCTTTCAGCCTCCAGCACAGATCTAGGCAGGGCCAAAACTCTTCTTAGAAAAGTATTTTTTTGAAATCTGGATGGAAAACCATGAATGGTTCATAAAATTAATGTAGTGGGTCATACCAACATGGAAAAATAAAACAGAATATCCCAAAACAGGGAAAAATGAAGTAACATAGAAAATATAAGAACAACACACGTAGCAAGGAAAAGTTTTGTTCTGTTTCAATTATACATGTATGTGTAAATGTGTACCAAATCTCAAAGAAAATTGCAGTTTTCTTTCATTGGCCACAAGTCAAAAGTTTGGAAATCATTGACGGAGAATATATCTTTGAATGCATGCTTATGAAGAGACATATTAGGGAGGTTCACTCACTGAAATGTCAAGGGAAAAATGTCTTAATTTCCAATAGTCATAGGCTATATTTTATATTAAATTTGAGATTAAAATCTATAATATTATGTTATAATTCCTACACCAAAACCAATATTCACAGTTTATACAAGGATTATAAAAAGAAATCCACTATTAGCACAGTGTTTTCTCAGACACATGGGTGACGGATTTAATTTTGGAAATGTGGAGTTTTGAATATGAAATAGAATTTTGGAAATGTTGGTGCTCATGATTCCTGAAGTGCAATAGTTGTTCATTATTTGGATATTCTTCTCACAAAAGTATCATATCTGATTTTTAAGAAGAAAGCCAGATTTAAGGATCCTTTCATAAAACTTCTTGAGTATGAAATCTCTCTTAAAAATCAACAATTTATTAATTGAGTGTAAAAGCATTGAAAACATGCTTATTTGATTTACCATCAAGTTCACATGAGGTAATTTCATGGCAAGAGTTGTTTTGGATTTTTTAAAAATGAATATTTGTAGAGAGCAGTGCAGAGAATTCCATTTTAGCACAGTGAAGTTCTTACAAAAAAGGGAATCATTTATGCCTACAGCTTCAAATTAATGTACCAAAATGTCCTAAGACATGGAATTCATTCAGACTTTCACCCTGTTCTCATTAGAAGAGCCATTTTACAGAAATATTTATGAGCTGGTAGTAAATATGGTATTATGTTTATAACTAGGAGCTTGTGCATAAAAAGTTGTTTTTAAAAATACAGTAATAAGCCGGGCTCGGTGGCTCAGCCTGTAATCCCGCGCCTTTGGGAGGCTGAGGTGAGTGGATTGCCTGAGCCCGCGGGTTCGAGACCTGCCTGGGCAGGCGAGACCTCATCTCTACAATAAATCAAAAAATTAGCCGGGCATGGTAGCGCGCGCCTGTAATTCTGGCTACTCGGAAAGCTGAGGAGGAAGGATCGCCGGAGCCCAGCAGGTCGAGGCTGCGGTGGCCGGGAGCAGCCACTGCACTCCAGTCTGGGTGACAGAGTGAGACTCCAACTCAAAAAAAAAAAAAAAATACAGTAATAAGGTAGTATCAGGAAGTTAGTATGTTCTTACTTAAATGAATTAAGATTTAATGGCTTTTTTGTAACCTATAGTATTTGAAGGAGTCATTTTCTTTCCCTTTTTAAAAGTTCAATGCTTTCTTTTTAGTGGACATTGTCTATTAATATGTATGCATACATTTTACTTATGTCCTTATACATATCTAATGTGGTTCTTAAAATAATCTGTACATACTGTTTACTAGGCAGAATCAGTGAAGATGTTTTCTACACTTGATTTTTTAACAGCTAATAATGGAACAGTTTTCAGAGGATGGATAGATAATACAGTAAAGATGCATTTGCATTCTTTATATCAAGGTGATATCAGAAAAGATTTGTATGGAAGAAGCATACACATGATATAAAATGATTTCACTCAAATTGGTTGATTGAACTAAATGTTACCAGAAGAAGCTTTCCTAATGGTTCATGGGAGTGAGCACTCCAGTTGAACTATTAGCAATGAAGAAACACAACCAGTTAAGAAAAGGAGTATTAAAATATTCTGAGTTGGGATTTCCATGACAGCGAAACTCTTAAGATAACAGGGCAAAGTATAATCATATACTCCAAAACAGAGGAGATATTCAGTATATCTAGTCACTTTTTAAACTAATTTAAACTACTTATTTAAAAATGTGATTCAGGACTTTAGCATTTAAGCAAAAAACATGCAAACACTTCTGTTCCTTGGCAGGACAAAAAAAAGTTATGGTAGTACACCACTCTGTGAAGTCAGAGGCCTAAAATAGCCAGCTGTAATCCTTTCTGGTAGATTTGCAAATAAATTATATTTACCATATTGGAAGAAGGATTGCCTTTCTGATTAAAAGTGAAAGGAGTGTTATGCAATGAATATGAAGAGTTGACTTGAAGATAAATGGCAGTTGTTTATTAATATGGTGTGTGTGTGTGTGTGTGTGTGTGTTTTAAGGAGCCATGTGATTTCCTGGGTTTCCCCTAAAGAGAAGTTTAATTTGCTAAGTGTCTTAGTTAAATTGGGATGCTTGCATTTGATGGAGCTATGGAGACATAATTGTGCCTGGGCCACGATAGGTAATTTTCAGGTTTAAATCTCCTTTGAGTGTTTGGATGCACTGGTGGTTGTAATTGCTGCTCACAGTTGAAAGGTTGAAAAATCCCAATGAACAATTCACTCATTGTCTTGTTCACATCTGGGTTAATGTTTCCTTCTTGGAGAACTCTGTACCACTCTGTTCTTTGCCTCTTACCACAACATAGCAATGCCAATTTCCCTCTGTTTACTTGGAAGTTCTTGAGGCTGATATATCGGTACTAGCCACAAATTAATGGAATTCTTTCCAGCTGCAGTGCTTTCAGATAGTCAAACAATAAGCCAAAAAATACTGAATTTTATTGGCTGTTTTTTTAATTATGTGCCATTCTCAGAGATGATGTAAACACAATTCCTAGATAAAATGCCCCAAACATTTAAGATTTAAAAAATAGATGAAACTCCTGAGGAAATTAATGTGTTAAAAAGAGTTCTCTGTAGTCTGAAACCAGAAAGCATATCATCTCATAAGAGAGAGTGTTAGAGAAGGGAAAAATATAAATATTCATACCTGACTGAATGATACAGAGGTCAAGTTCTGAAGTCAGGAATCCAACTTTTTACAGGGGTTTATGTCTGGTCTGTATTTCTTAGAGTTAGCAATGGTTTCAGTTTTGTTATGAGATTAACCTTTGGAAAAGGATTCTGGTTGGAAGAGATGCTGAGGCAAGATAGAAGTGTCCATCTTGAAGTGGAGGCTGGGACTGATGTTAGATCACCTAGTTAATCCAAAAAGAGCATACCTGATGAGTTCGGCCAACATATTTGTGTTCCAATATGTAGGAGTCAGAAGATAAACAACTGTGGCAGTTTGGGCACTGTGGCCTTAAAATGAACAAACAAGTGAGCCAATATGACTGAACTGATAGACTCTTTGGAACAGTAACATTTGACTCTTGCATCTTAAAGTCTCTTTTGACTCGCCTAATCCTTTGCACCCAATTGGTGGTCTCAATATATTTGTAAGATACAGTTGATACTAAAATTTGACTATCGGTTCAGTTTGTTTGAATCAATCAAAACTTTTTCCATTCTTAGAGAAGACCGATTCAGTAACTAAAACTTTGACCCTAGAGTAGAGTGGCGGTTTTCCATTTGGCCTGCTCTTTAGAATTGCTTGCAGAACTGTGTGTTATATTAAATTAAATTTGGCCTAAATCTGCCTCTGTATCTTGAGTCCATATGTAGCTAGCTAAAACTTAACTTACTATGTAAACAAACTGCAACCAAACTTAAGAATATATTATTGTGATAAGTAGATGAGTCTCAATCAATCACAGCAGCCACACTACACTGCAGCTAGTTACAGGCTGCCAAATGCCTCATCACACTATACTCAAATAAGGCAAATGCTCAGCTGTCACTGAACAAAGTGTTTCTGTATGTCACTTCCCTTTTTTGTCTATAAATAATTGTTTATGCATACTGCTGGGTGGAGCTCTCTAAAGCTTTATTGATTCGGGATGCTGCCTAATTCATGAATTGCACTTTGCTCAAATAAATTCTGCTAAATTTAATTTGCCTAATTTTTTTTTGTTCTTTTAGCATGTGTAAAAAATTCATGCTGGAGCCCCACTCCCAGACATTCAGATTCAATCATTTTGGAATGAGACCTGTGTATCAAGTGTTCTTTTTCAGCATCTCCAATGATTCTAGTGTCCAGCACAGATCTGAAACTACTGCTCTAAAGGAAATCTGGAACAACTAAAATATTGATGTGATTGAAAGGCTATTTAAAGAAAAAATTAACTACTTGTGTGTGCTCTATTTTATTTATACACTTTATTTTACTTTGGCACTTTTTTTTTTTTTTTTGAGTTGGAGTCTCACTATGTCACCCAGACTGGAGTGCAGTGGCCACTCCTGGTCACTGCAGCCTCGACCTGCTGGGCTCTGGCGATCCTTCCGCCTTAGCCTTCCATAGCTGGAACTACAGACGTGTGCTACCACACCTGGCTAATTTTTTATTTATTGTAGAGATGGGGTCTCACCAAGTTGCCCAGGTGGGTCTTGAACCCGCGGGCTCAGGCAATCCACTCACCTCAACCTCCCAAGGCACGGGATTACAGGCTGAGCCACTGAGCCTAGCTTATTTTGGCACTTTTTGCATCTTTTCTTTAAAAAGTCACCTTTCTTTCAAGAAATAGCATAAGGTTTAGGCACAAATCTGCATGGAAAGTTGTTTTTCTTGTAAAAATTTAATTTGAAAATTTTATTTAAAAGTTTCAAATACAAGATATGTACATATATGCATTTTAGAGCAGCAAGCAAACTAGAGTGAAAATTTTTCTGTATTCACCAATTTCAGCAAATTACATAACTTAATGCTGTATGAGACAGGACCCAAGACAACCTAGAATTTATTTATAAATATTGATTTATTAATGCATATTTAAAATTCAGCTACTTTTAAAGTACTCTTTGTTTGATGCAACATACCTATCGAGACCCTTTGCTCAAAACAATTTCTGAACTCACCAATTTGATGCTTTTAGTGCTTCTGTCACCTTTTGTTTCATCTCTTCCACACTGGTCAAAAATTTCCCTTTGAGAATTTTTTTCATTTGGAGAAACAAAAAGAAAGTTGCTTGGGTTAAGTTTGGGTGAATAAGGAGGGTAAGGTTTGGGGATTATGCTATTTTTGGTCAAAAACTGCTGAATACACAGTGCAGTGTGGACAGATGCACTTGTAGATCACCTATCACGAAATGGACAAACACTGAAAGAATCTCAAAAAAACAAAAACAAAAAACTCCAGAACTCTCAGTGCAGTGTGGACAGATGCACTTGTAGATCACCTATCATGAAATGGACAAACACATTGAAAAAATCTCAAAAAAGAACACAAAAACAAAATACTGCTGAACACTCAGTGCAGTGTGGACAGATGCACTTGTAGATCACCCATCATGAAATGGACAAACACATTGAAAGAATCTCAAAAAAGAAAACAAAAACAAAATACTGCTGAACACTCAATGCAGTATGGACAGATGCACTTGTAGATCACCTATCATGAAATGGACAAACACATTGAAAGAATCTTAAAAAAAAAATTAATGGAAGTTGAATGCAGTCTCTTACAACGCTAGCTATACACAATGCCATTGGGTTCCTAGAACATTTACCTAGTGGGAGAAGCCTGTACTACAAGGGGCCTGCCCTCCAAAAAACAATTCTGTTTTTCTTTTGGGTCCCCTTTCGTATATATATGTCTGTTAGTGGGAAAAGTGGATAAAAAGACAAAAGATGTATGTGCTTTAGTTGCTGCATTGAAGGAAGTAATTAATCATTTGCAAGAAGGAGATAAGACATTTGGAGAAAATAATTAGACAGAAATTAAATATAAGTAGTCTGGAATATGCAAGATTGTGCCAAAATTTACAGCACACATTTTCTCTTGAGCTTATATTCTTTTCATTATTGATTGAGAAAACAAACAAGCTATGTTGACTCTATGAAAACATGGAAATTTAGAAAGTTCAAGTTTACTGTTTATTTATTACTAATGGAAGAAAATAACCATCATATAAAAGCCCTAAGGAAAAAGGTGAGTGCGTGCAAAGCATGGATGAATAAAAATAGTTCCTGGGAAATGTAATGATGCTGAAATTTGATAATATCAGGCAATCTGGTCTTGTCTGAAATATCTGTCAGGCAGAAATTCTTCTTTCAAGCCTAAATTTGATGAAATCATATGGCTAGAAATTAAGTTCAGAAATGGAAATCTGCAAATGGACCATATCCTCTCAATGGTTTTGAATAACTCTATTCTGCCTTTCTCATGAAGAAATGCCTGACTACGAATGAGCTATCATTTTCAACTCTGCAATGTCATTCAAGTCAACAGTGTTTTCAGTAACTACCTAAGCTTTTTTTAAAAAATCTATTTTTATTTTAGAGTTGTGGGGTACATGTAAGGATTAGCTACATGAGGAAATTATGTGCATGTGAGATATGGGTTTCCAGCAAGCTTTCTCTTTCCCCTGGTAGTGGACATGGTACCAGATGGATAGTTGTGTGCCCCTCATGCTCCCTCCTTTCTTCCCTCCTTTAGCAGGGCCTAGTGTTATTACTTATGTACTAATGCCTAATGTACTCATATGCCCATTTAGGACCCACTCATGAGTGAGCTTACTAAACTTTCAAATGCTGAGTCAAGAATTTAATTAAAGAAGAAGAGAAAATGGAAATTTGATTTATAAGCGTTTTCTCAATGGCATAAATCGAAGATCCTGCCGTTCCACTCAACAAAACATGCCATCCTTCCTTTCACAGGTGCCTTCTAGATTATGAAAATTGATAGTGAGAATTTCATGAATGTATTAAATTCCCCAGGTCCCTCGATCTCACTGAAGAATTTTGAATACTGATGGAAATGTGGGTGATCCTTCTTTCCAGAATACTCTTAACTGTTTATTTTCTTTACAAAGTACTCTCTTCTACCAGAAGCACAAACCTTTCTCACTGCTCTTTCTCCTTCTGTCAAGTTCCCACACATCTTGTAGGATTTAGACCTAGTAGAACCTTATTTGTGATGTTTCCCTGGGAATTACTCGCCCTGACAGAGTTAGCATCTTTGTACTTGGTATATAGTAAACTGTTATAAAACAGATTACATTGTATTTTTAATTATTTGTTTATATGTCAGTTGGGAACTCCAGTTTTTCTGTTTTATTTGTAATCAAGCTATGCTTTCAACTTCTGGTAAGTCATATTTTTAATTTAATTTGTTTTTATATTAGTAACTCTTGCTCATCATAGACAAAATAAAAAACTAAACAGAAACAGAAGGAAAAATATCACCCATAACCCCATCAATCAGAGGTAACTACATATAATAAATACTTGATGTATTTCCTTCCAGAAATCCCTCCAAATCTTTTGAGTTTAGGCTGTTTTCAGATATTTGCTCTTTTAAACAATATTTGATTGATGTCCTTATATATACACTTGGGTATATTTATTCAATTACTTTCTTCAGCTAAATCTTGACATGAAAAGTTGTTGAATCCAGTGATATAATTTTTTTCCATTCTGATTTATGTTCCAAACTGACATCCTGAAAAGTTGTTCCAATTACTCTCCCTTAAGTGTATGAAAATTCTCATATGCTATGGAGATAATATTTATGTTTCTGTCTTAGTTGAAGGGCAGATGACATTTTTATTCATTGTGCACTTCCAGTTCCTATAGCACTGTCTGGCACCATGAGTTCTCAAGGTTTGTCAGAGAAAGACGAATGAATGGAAGGATGGAAGTAAGGAAGAAAGATCAATTTATTTTTACCATCAAGGCAACATACCTGATCTCAGTTGTTCAAATCAGGAGTTACTTAGAAAGAAAACTGATTGCTGGCTTCATTTTTTTGTTACATCCTCTTCTGCATCCTTATATTGTAGTTGCTGCATTGAGTGGATACTATAATTTTATTCTCTTTATTTATTTATTTATTTTTGAGTTGGAGTCAATCCCGGCCAACGCAGCCTCGACCTGCTGGGCTCCGGCGATCCTTCCGCCTCAGCCTTCCAAGTAGCTGGAACTACAGGCGTGTGCTACCACGCCTGGCTAATTTAACTTTTCTTCTCTTTAATTTGGGACTCAAACTTGCCTTTGTCCAGTGTCATGTGGAAGTGACAACTTGCCATTTCTAACCTAGATTCATGGGTTTCTGCTTGCCTTCTTGTGTCTTTGCCATTGTCAGGAGAAGCACATCCCCCAAGTCATAGTTGCTCATTAGCTTTGAGTTGCAGAGGAAACACGCGAAAATTTATGACCAAGCTGCATCTGTACCCTACAGCTGAGTCAATTTAGTTGACCTGCCCCATGGATTTGCAGAATCTTCCTAGATACCTCAGGCTCAAAATATTTCTGCTCCCAATGAGTCCAACCTAGATTATCCAAGCCCTAGCTGACCTGCCGTCGTGTGTGAGCGAAAACAAATTATTGCTGCTTCAAGCTACTAAGCTTTGGGGTGGTTTGTTACACAGTATTGTCTTTCTGATGAAATGCTCCCGTAACTATAGGCATCTCTCAAATCTACTCTCTTTTGGAACTACCCAACTATGAAAGAACTCTGCAGACCTCAGTGAAGACCTTTTCTCTGCTCCATCTTTTGGATTCATGAACTCATGACATCATTTGGATGACAAGAACTTGTGGACTGCAGTTGAAAGACATCATATTGAATGATATTTGTTTGAATTTTGCTTTTGCCCATTGTGTTTCTGTGACACTTAACATGTCAGTTTGTTCTTGACTAAAGTGAAGAGGACAAGAATCCTAATTCATGAAGCATAATGAAAATTACAATGTGCATGTGGTATAAAAATGCATTTTCAAATCCCAGTTAATTTGTCTAAATATGCCTTTTGTGAAATTTGGTAGTAATGCATCCTTAGTTCATTTATGTGTGTGTATAATAGGTTGTCACCTATTCTTACTCACTGTTTCTTTTTTGTAGAATTGTTCCAACGATTGTCTTAAATCTAAAGGCTTTGTCTTACTTCACCATAGAATATTCATTTACTAAAATATTGGTCAAATATTTGATATCTATAATGATCTGGCTTTAGTGGCAGAGACTAAATTATATAGTAAATTAATATGATTCTTGCTTTATATTACTGAGAAGCGTGTATTATTAGTTTAAAAAAGTTCTTTTCATAGGTTGAATCTTCTTAAGGTATTCCAAAGTAAATATGAAAGCAACATGAAATAACTTCAAAAAATAAAAATCTCCTTTCATAAAATCCTACAATTTAAAAAATGATTAGAAGTGCAAAAGTAATTTATGTAAGTCCTAAGACCATATGGAGGAGAAAGCCTTAAAATATAAACTATGGCTTCAAAAAAATAGAATGTATAAAAAAATTACACTGATTAAATTCATTGCCCTTTAAATAAATTAGCATTAGGAAAAGTGGTTTTAAAAAAAACGTCAAAAGCCAGAGTGAAGTGCATAAAAAGTGCGTTTTAGGACTTTATTTTGTGGTAATTCTATGGCCAGAGAGCAGGAAGGATTTGAAAATGGCCCAAAACGAATTGAACATAGAGACTTGAATGGAGTAGGGCAGGAAGTAAAATTAGAAAAAGCAGTTTACTGTTTAATGTACGATGATCACTTGTATAACTACACCTGAATTGTACCCCACATCCTTTAAATTAAAAAAAGGGGGCAAGTTAAGGGGTTGGAATTTATCCTGAAGGGAATGGGGAAGCCCCTGAGGAGTGTTAGGCAAATAAATGGCAAAGACCCTTCTGGCTGTGTTGTGGAGAGCAAAGTAGAGAAGCAAGTCTAGAGGCAAGAGCTGTGCACACGCATTTATAATTGATCATGTGGCAAGACTCTGATGAAGGAAGTAGTTCAAAGGAATCCATTCAGGCTGAAATAGAACCTCCATTGACTGCCTAAGAATCTATCAAGAAAGAAGACTCTATCTAAAAGAGGAATTCAGCTAGTACAGGGAGCAGAGTCCAATCTCAGAAAATGGGGCTTCAAAATGCTAGATGGTTTAATCAGTGTCCTCAGTAAGATCCAGAGGGGAACCCAGAAGTGGGACAGAGACTACACAGTGTGAGTTCGGGGAAAAGACGTCTATCTTGTTGGGTTGCACCAGGTGTTCAAGGGCTCACCTTAGCTACACCAGAGATGAATTCTAGGTAGTGACCACTGGATGGGGAAGGGAATCTTGGTGTATGATGAGGACCATGGATTCTTCTTGGCATAGCAATGCAGGTTGCATTCTTCAAGGTCTCAGGCTAGGACAGGCAAACATGGGAGCAGTGTGATTTGTTCTTCCCCATCCCTGCATAAGACTGTTTCTGAGGGAGCGGAGTTTTCTATGTTTACGGCAGGATGCTGGGATAGGTGTTAGAGAGATATTAGGTTTAGAGACAGATGTTTTATGCTATAATCAAGAACTACTCATACTATAGCAATAATAATTTCTATTGTAATACTCCATTATAATTTTAAAAATATTACTCTTCATCTCTTCTTTGCATACATTTTTTAAAACTCCTTCATATTTTCTTCACTATGTTGCAATTCAGAGTTATAATAGTAGACCACATTTTCCAAAAATCTGGTCCAAATTCTGGCTCATGCAGACAATTGACTGATTTTGAATCCAATGATTTTTATCCAACTATGAAGTTCATGGTATAGTCTTACACTCAACAAATTATTCTTTTGGATTTGAATCATCAAAATCATAAGTGCTCTTTAAAATAGGAACAAGTTTTAAGAAAAATACATGACCAGGTCTCTGTTTTAATGCTTAACCAAGTTTAATTACATTTTCTGCAGCAATGTTATAATTTCAATGACTTTAAACATATAACATTTAAAATGTTAGGTATTTTTACAATTAAAATTATTTTAATTATAATTTATTTAATGTTATGGAGTGGGAGTTATAGCTATAGGAAAACTCATACAATTTTTACATTTAAGTGTAAAATGCAGAAATGTAATGTGAAAAATATCCTGAAGTTTGAAGTTTGAAAATGTCATAAAGAATTTATACTATGTGGAAGATCTGATGAACAAGATATTAGGCCAAGCCCAGTTAATAGCCTATTTCTCCCTTTTCTTCCTGCAAACAACTTTTTAAAAATATACTTTATTTTTTTATGCCTCGTCCAAAAAATAAAATGATTGCAAAGTGGTATGCTGAGGGCCAATTATAAATCTATGAAGTAATTAAAACAATCAGCAGAACTATTTAATAGCATAAAATATATTTTAATTGAATTTATTTTATTACTGACAATGTGGGACTTTAATTTGCCTGCTAGAATTTCCAAAGCAATGGATAAAATGCATAAATGTGATAGATGGAAAAAAACACTGTTAAACGTATCCCAGAAATTTGTATAGAGAACAATTGTGACCTGCTTGCTTGCTCAAACACTGAACATCTATACTGTGATGTTCCATTAGACAGTTCTAGAAATGTAAAATGGCCAGGCTCAGCGACTCAGCCTATAATCCCAGCACTTTGGAAGGCTGAGGTGAGTGGATTGCCTGAACCCATGGGTTCAAGACCAGCCCAGACAACTTGGCAAGACCTTGTCTCTACAATAAATGAAAAATTAGTCAAGTGTGGTGACATGCTCCTGTAGTTCTGGCTATTTGGAAGGCTGAGGTGAAAGGATCACAGGAGCCCAACACATCAACACTGGGGTGGCAGTAAGCAAGCCACTGCATTCCAACCTAGGTGATAGAGTGAGACTCTAACTCAGAAAAAAAGAAAAAAGAAAAATAAATAAATAAATAAATCAAACACCAAGGCATAAATACATGGGAATCAGTTAATGTTTAAACAAATGTCTGGTAAACTTTCTAACCAGGAATCTCCCCTACTCCCCAACTTCTTTTGTGTAATTTGTAGTTAGCAGTGTGTTGCCAATCACCCTATTTTGAATCCTGTGTTGAAAGTTGCTTATCCTCAAAGTAAAGAAATAGACATAATTAAGAAAGTAGGGGGAGGGATAAGAGGCCATTTGGAGCAGATTTTAAAAAATGCAAGTTAATCCTATTTTAAAAAATAAGAAATTGAGTATCAATTCAATCTGAAGAAGTTTAAGCCAAAAATAAGATTTGGAAAACAAAACTGATCATTGTCTACAAGTGTGGAGATGTGTTGGGCAAATCTCTCTTGTCAGAAGCAAAAAAAAAAAAAAAAGAGTAGAGCTTGACATATCAGAGAGTGGCCTTAATAGGAAATGAGTACTTTTATTTCCAAAGTGGAATAAATTAAGCATTTCTTGACTCCTTCTCTAGATGTTTTAAAAGAGAACAGAAAATACAGAATGAGAAACTGTATGTTTAAATAAACTAGGGAACATCTGAAACCCTAAATATGTAATAGGCAGAGAAAACACCAAATGTTTATATGTTGGCAAGCGTGTGAAGTAGATAGAAATGACGTAGGAAAAAAGAAAGTTAAATCAAACTGACAAAGGCAGGAAGACAGTGATATGGACATTGATGCCACTCAACCTAATTTGTTTGCAAACCAGAAAATGGTTAAGGAATTGACCAAAGTAAAGAGGGTGAATTGTGGAGCTAAAAAAGTAGATTTGTTTGAAAATCAGTTAAAGGAATAGTTAACTTCTTAGTCCTTACCCCCAAACAACTTTCATTTACAATGAAAATATAAAATTTTTCACATTCCTTTTAGTTTCAAGAGTTTGGAAGTTTATACTTTAGAGAAATTGAACCAGAGAAATTTCAGAGATTAGAAGAAAAAAAATAAAGAGTAGAGCTTGACATATCAGAGAGAAAAGTTGTGGACCTTACTAGGAAATGAAGAACCCAGAAGAAGATGAACTGGAGCTGCTATATTAATTATAATAGGATTAAGTAAAAGTCTGAAAACCAAAGGATGAGAAATGCCCTGGCCTCTAGTCATGCCCTTAGATATACCCACTTCCAGACAGAACATTGGAGATTATTTTTGTGGAGAGCCAAAGTCATCCCCAGAAAGAAGACCAGGAGATCACAGATTTGGCCTACCAGGTGTTCTAGCTATTTTTTCAGCAAATCACCTCAGAGTCAATCTCTACCGTGTACATAAATAAACATGAATAACACTTCTTCTTAACTGTTTAGCTTCCTAATGTTAAATGTGAACAGATAACCACAGAACATCAGCAATTTGAGAAAATATTATTATGGGGAAGATGTGCACCAAAACTAACAGAATAAAATAAATCAGAGGAAGAAGATGTAATACAGGGAAGAGAAGACAGCTTTACAGAAATTCATTATCATCTCAAAAAGATATATGGAAATATTGTAGCCATTGCATCTTAAAATGTCTACAATGAAATGAACAGAGAATAAGAAAGTGCTCTTGTAAATTAATAAGAAGATAATTGAAAGTAAAAAAAATCAATAGAAGTGTTGGAAGGCAAATTGAGGGAAATGTCAAGGATATAGATATAAAAATAAAAGGAAATGAGTAATAGGACAAAAGTTATAAGAATATTATCAGATTATTTCATGTGACCTAATATCCAATTAATAAATCTTTGGAAAAAAATGTACAAAAATGGGGAGGAAAACAATATCAACTAAATAATTTAAGAAAATTTCTCAATACTATCTGGGCATGGTAGAACTTGTTTGTAGTTCCAGTTACTTGGGTGGCTGAAATGAAAAGATTGCTTGAACCCAGGAGTTCAAGATGACAACAGCCTGGGTAACATAGTGAGACCTCATCTCTAAAAATATATGCACATGTATATATATATACACACATATATATATGTATGTATATACATATATATGTGTGTGTGTGTGTATATATATATATATACACACAGTATATATATATATACTGATATATATATATATATCAGTACTAAGGACTTTTAGCTATCTCTCCACGTATTCAGCATAATGAATAAAGAAAGTCTCACGCTAAAGCAACATTATTATAATATTTCAAGAAACAAGGGATAAAGAAAAATTTGTAACAACATCTAGAGGCATGTGGAATGGGATCTCAAAAAAAAAAATTAGGTGTAGAAATGGTATCAGGCAGCAACAATGGAAACTAGAATGCAATGGAAAAGGTCTTAAAAACTGTGAATGAAATCATTCTGATACCATAATTCTATACCTATCAAACCAGCATCCTAATATTAGGACAGAATAA
Source organism: Carlito syrichta (assembly GCF_000164805.1). Lineage (NCBI taxonomy): Eukaryota > Metazoa > Chordata > Mammalia > Primates > Tarsiidae > Carlito > Carlito syrichta. The sequence goes on from NW_007251079.1 coordinate 632,167, forward strand.
AGTCATTTTTTGGACACACAGTGTCTCAAAACAATCCTCCCCCATCCACTGAGCACTCAATCTCAGGAAACTACCAGAACATATTTTTCAGCAGGATAAACAAATGAGACAGATAAATACTATCTAGGGAATCAACATGTAAGAGGAGCGAATAAAATTTACAGATTGAGGAAGAAGGGACATATTAGCTGGCAGGTGTACTGGCCTAGAAAGCAAAGAGTCCACAATGAAAGAGGATGATGAAGGGTTCCAAGAAATCTCTAAGAAAAAAAAATCACAACTTATGAGTGATTAGACAGGATTTTCCTTGTTGAAATGCTGTCTTTAGGGATATGTTATCAAAGTCAATGGAGAATATAAGACTTAGACTTAAGTAAGTGTAAACGTTTTCTCTAGAAAACAAGAAGATATACTGACTTTGGCTGAAAGATTCTCTGATACCCTTACTAAGCCTTACTAAGTCTGCACAGGGGCCTAGGATGCTTCCAGTTGACCTCTCTTCTTTCTTCCTTCATTTAGGGTCATACTTGCTTCATGGTCTGATGGCTTTCCCATGGCCGATTCTTCATTTCTTTCATATATTTTCCCTTAAAATATTGTTCACATTTATTCCTATTTTGATATCTGGTTTTTGGAGGACACAGACTAACACACCTGGCATCTGTTGTACATTCATGGTGGATAGAGTTATAATATTCAGATATCAAAATTTACCTTAATTATAATACATATTTTATAATGCTTTTAACATAAGAATTCACATGTAATTCATCATAATTACCCCACAAAGCAAGTACTGTTATTTTTTTCTTCATTTTACAATGAGAAAACTGAAGTCCATCCAGGTTAAATAATTTCCCCAAGGATGCATAGTAGGCTGAACCCACACAATCTGCCTGCAGGTCTGTTCTTAAACATTGCATTTGCTGCCTCTTAAACACAACACTAAAGTCTCTCTCTAAAATGTGCATATATGAGGCTTCAATGGCTAAAGGGTCAGATTTAACTAATAGACTTTTAAATGTTTTCATTCTGAACATTATTTTTTTAAGAGACAGTAGAAGAACTGGGTTTAATACAATGACAGTCACTCCTGGGTATAAAGAGCCAGTCTCATTCATTGTTAGCTTATAGTGGGAATAAACTCTTGGATGGCTGCAGCACAGTATAGCACCTGGATATACTCATGGTATGGTGAGATTAAAAAAATATATGTCCAAGACTTAATCCCTGAGACCTATGACTATCTCCTTACGTGCTAAAGAGTGAATGTTGCCTTAGATGGTAAAAGATGTGATTAAGTTCAAGATCTTAAGAAGAGGCATTTACCCTGGATTTTCTGGATGGATCCTAAATGCAATTATATGTGTCCTTAAAAGAGACAAGCATACGGAGTTTTGAGCTTGATGTATAGAAAAGGCAACATGAAGACAGAGCAAAGAGAGATATAGCCGCAAGACAAAGAACGACTACAGCTTCCAGAAGCTAGAAGCAAGAACAAGACTTTCCTCTAGAGCCTCTGGAGGGAGTGTGACCCTGCTGATACCTCAATTTTGTAATTCCTCTAGAGCCTCTGGAAGGAGTGTGACCCCACTGATCCCTTAATTTTGTAATTCTTCTAGAGCCTCTGGAGGGAGTGTGACCCTGCTGATACCTTAATTTTGTAATTCTGGCCTCCAGAACTGTGAGAAAATAAATTTCTGTTTTTTTTTGTTTGTTTGTTTGTTTTTGTGAGTTGGAGTCTCACTCTGTTGCCCAGACTGGAGTGTAGTGGCCGCTCCCGGCCCGGCCACTGCAGCCTCGACCTGCTGGGCTCCGGTGATCCTTCGCCTCAGCCTTCCAAGTAGCTGGAACTACAGGCGCGTGCTACCACACCTGGCTAGTTTTTGATTTATTGTAGAGATGAGGCCTTGCCAAGTTGCCCAGGTGGGTCTCGAACCCACGGGCTCAGGCAATCCACTCACCTCAGCCTCCCAAAGGCGTGGGATTACAGGCCGAGCCACCGAGTCCGGCTAAATTTCTGTTGTTTTAAGCAACTAAAGTTGTGGTCATTTGTTATGATAGCCCTGGGAAACTGATACATGCAGTTGCATAATCTTGTAAGTGTCCTGAATAAATGTACACAATATTTTTTACTGTACATCAAATAAGGATTGCCTAATCTTCCCTGGACAAAGTATAGAGGATTCAGAAAATATTTCATTAGAGATGTGATTTTTAAATTGAGTTTTGAAGGTTATCATTCATTAGAAGAGTATTCAAGAGGAAACAACGGTACAAGTAAAAGCATAGGAGAATGACATGCAGTGACGTCAAGGAGAAGATGATAGCTCAATGTCTCTGGATTGGAGACATGAAAAGACACCCTTAGAAGTGGCCTGGAAAGTGGGAGCATATGAAGAGGCCTTGAATGACAAGCTAAAGTCCTGGTTGTGGTTTGATAGACAATGATGATTAACCAAGGCTCTCTGGGCAAGGAGTGAAGGATAATATATTATCGTATGGAACTCTGTAGGGATAGAACTGGGAACTAGTAGGTCAGTTAGGAGAATTTTGCAATTATCTGGTAAGAGAGAAGAGATGTGTGGTGGCCATGGCTGTAGAATGAGACTTAAGATGAGAGACTTTGATAGTTATGTGTGGTGGGGGTGGAAGGGGGGAGGTTCAAGAATGTCTTGGAAGACTCTAGCTCCAGACCTGAGTGGAGGGAAAGTGACATTAAAAAGAGATAATGCAAACATAAGAAAAGGAACCATTTTTTTAAGGGATATAAAGATACTTCTATTATGTGGTGTGATGGATAAGGAACAGGAACATGGAACAGTGGGTATTTTTTGCAGTTTATCAGCTCAGTGACCTTGACTACTACATGCACTCTCTCAGTTTCAGCACTCTTATCTGAAAAGCAAAGGTTAGGAAAGATGCAATATTATGTGTCTCACAGAAATGATGTGAAGATTTAAAGAGATAATGTCTTTGAAAACACTTTAAAAAATTGTTTTAAAATGATATGAAGGTGAACCAATTTATATTAACCGCCATTTGGGAAATGATCACCTTCTGGACATGCAAGTGGTTAGTGCCACACAGGTCTGGAACCAGGGCAAGCAACAGGGCTACAGGTTCAAATTTGGGCATTCTCGGCAGCCGGGAGATTTCAGTCATCTGCAATCCTACAGGGCAGAGAGAAGAAAGGGGCCAACGAGGATCTTCTAGGAATCATCTGCTTAGGTTTATAATCAGAAAATGAAAGGAAATGAAGACAAGCTGTTTCATGTGGGAAGACAGACACGGAAGGAAAAATCTTTAAGAAAGTCTGGAGTCCTCATTGTGTCTTTACACAGTTCTGTTAATAGCAATGGGTGCAATAGGTCTAAAGAAGTAGGTAATTTTGATTATATAAAAATATGTAAGAAATAATTGGAAGTCCTGTGTTTCTTTCAGAAGCTAGGTTCTGGGTACATTTTTTTAGGGTAGTTCAATGTAGTGTTTAGGTTTGTGCTGAGTGGGGCTTGCAAGTCATATGCTCAGCGGGCTCATACTAAAGACTCAGTTTTTTTCTTTTTTAATAGAGGTGAAATTTACATAATGCAAAGTTAACCATTGTAAAATGTATAATTCAGTGACATTTATTCAGTACAATTTCAATATTATGCAACCATCACCTCCATAAAGACCTAAAACATTTCATCACTCCCTCTCCCCCAAAAAACCCATACCCACTAAGCAGTCCCTTCCATTTGTCCCTGCCCCAAGCATCTGCCAATTGCCAATCTGCTCCATCTCTGTGGATGAATCTACATATATACTCCAGATAATTGAGAACAGATATTCAAACAAATACTTGTACATGAAGATCCAGTTTTGAATGGACACTTTGAATTAGGTTAGGCTGTATTAGTGAGTCCTGTAAAGATAAGGCTAAGTAGCCACCATGCCCACTGAATTCATGAAAACCAGTTTTTATTTAGTACCTTAGTTCAGACTTCTCTCAGAGCCAAAAGCAGAAGGGAGGATGACAACAGTTTCTATAAATGGGTTGAAATAATATGAAAGGTGAGTTCTGGGTTAGTCATATGATAACTTTTAATAAGAAAAGCATAGAATTGAAATGTAAATGTTTTCAGTTTTTGTTTTAGCTGCTTTATAATTGGGGGAATTTTGCCCTTAAATGAATACTATTTGTAAATAATCCTTTCTAATTGAAGGCTTACAATGTCTGGGCAAAACCAAAAATGACTCCCTACCAGAGTTTTAGTAACTGCTAAAGTATTCAAACAGAAGCAGCCTGAAGAATTGTCATTGGGTTTGATCTTAGTAAACCTGCAATTACTCATCTCCCCAGCTAGACTTTCCCTAAGCAAAGCAAAGGGTAATCAAAGTGCACTAATCGCTCGCTGATGACTCAAGATAAACAAAAACCTTATAATCTTTGTTTCAAATAATGTGTGTTATAGATAGTAAAAAAAAAAAAAAGTACTTCTTTGGTGGTGAATAACAGTTTGCCCGTCAAATCTTCTCCAAGTTCAAGTTCCACTACCTATGCCAAGCTTTTGAAAACTGCACATAAAACAAATTAAGCTTTATAAACTTAGTGGAATATTATGGAATACTAATTTTACAGGTGCATATGAGAAAACTGCAGTTCCAAATATCAGAATGCCATTAAATATAATGCACTCCGTATGCAGGGGCAGTTAATTTAATATTAAACCAATAAAACATTTACCAGTGCCAGTGAGGGTTTGGTTGTTGACAGCAAGCTAGGTGTCCCACAGCCATGCCGTCTTTCTGTTTGTAGGCCAATTTTACACAGCTGCTTTCTTCTGGAAATCATGCCTCATTTGAAGCCTTTGCAAGTATGACAAATAGCCTCTTTAAGCCTTAGCGACGGCGGGGAAGCTTGAAAATATTTAGGAGCATTTATTAGCTAGAATATGAAACAAGATTTAGTTCAGCTACAGGTTTTGACCTGGTGGAGGTCTTGTTATTGTAGGAAATGCTACCTGCTCGGGTGTGTATATCTTTTGTAGGGCACTGTATAAAATTATCACCCAAGGGCAATGCTAAGAGTTCAAACTACATAGAAATTCTGATGTTAATTCATAAAAAGGACAAAATTAGAATACACTCTTTACTTTTAAACTCAGCAGTCTGGTAGCACTGCTGATCTACTGGCTGCCATCCCAGGCATAGCAAATGTAAGGCAGAGCAGAGCTCCTTATACGGGGAGTTTCAAATCTACTCAGAAATTCAGGATTTATAGCAAAAGGATATTTAAGAAAAGAAAAGCTAAGTGCTAATTGAGTGGTTCAAATAAGGCTTGAGATATAGAAAGCACACTGGGGCTAATGTAGTCAGGGAAAGTCCACCCAGCTGTTGGAGTTTAGGACGGATAATGCAAGAAGAAAGGACACAGACAAATGGCAGTGGGTAGGGAAGGGGTAGGGTGGCTCTGCACACACACGAGGACATATGCTGAGAAGTACACCAATATAGCTGAAGTGGAACATTCTTGAAGAGTCCATGGAGGAATGTGGAAGTAGATAAATTTGGATAAATTGAAGGGTCTTATTCAAAGGCTGTTGAACACCAAGGTAGGCATTTATTTTTCCTGTACAAAATAGGGACAGGGGTAATAAGGGCTTTGAGAACATAATTATGACATAAGCAGGAAGGGTTTTGGGAGATTCCATTATGGCATTAATTAGATTAATTGACATGGAGAGAATTGAGAAATGTCCAGCATGCTTAGAAGATTAAATAATGAGAGACCTACACTGCGTTGGAATTGGTAGTGATAAAAAGGAATGGAATGTTTTGAAGAATCATTTGAAAGAAAGAAACGTGGTGGAGGAGGAGATATTTATCGAAACCTCACTGGTGTAGAGAGTGACATGTGGGCAGGTCCAGGTGAATTCTGGGACTTTAAGCCTAAGCAACTTGGAGAACAAAATGGGAAAACTCAAAGAGGAGATGGACTTAGCTGTGGAAAAGAATAGCTCAATCAGTGAGACTTCTGAGGAAGACTAGAACGCTATAGCAGACCCAAGGGAGAACTCCTTCTTGGTTTCTAGGCATTTAATGGTAGAAGCAAAAGTAAAGCCAAGACTATAAGCCAGCAGTGGTCCAGAAGTTAATGAAAAAATCTTTTGTTTCAAAGCATCTAGTTAATAAATATTACTACATTGAAGATTGAGGAAAAAGTCATCGGATTTCTTGGGTAAATACCTATGCATCATCACTAGGACAGTGAATTAAAAAGGAAAGTTTCTAGAGGTTAAGAAATTAATGACTGCTTTGAAGAGAGACGCTATTAATATAGACTCTAATTTGTTTTGTTTTTAGAGCTTTTTAATTTTTTTATGGAGATGTGGGGTACAAGTGAGGATTAACTACATATGTAGGATGCATGCAGGTGAAATTTGGACTTCTAACTGGCCCTCACTCCCCCTGATAGTGGACCAGGTACCCTTTGTGTTGTCACATGCCCCCACCCTCTTCTCTCCCTCCCTCCCCTAGCAGTGCCCGATGACTACCAATCCCTCCCCTTTGCTAATGTTCAGGGCTCACTTATGGATGAGAGTATGCAGTAGTCAGTTCTTTGTGTGATAGGTTACTTAGCATGATGGTCTCCAACTCCATCCAATTTGCTGCCAAGTCCATGATTTTCTTCTTCTTTATGACTGTGTAATACTCCATCATGTATGTGTACCACGTTTTCCTTATCCAGTTCACTTTCAATGGGCAGCAGGGTTGATTCTATGTTTTTGCTACTGTGAATAGTATCATAACAAACATGCATGTGCAGGTATCTTTTTGGTGAAGCAATTTATGTTCCTCCAAGTATATTCCCAGGAGAAGGATTGCTGGATGTTATGGAAGGTTAATTTTTAGTTCTTTTAGGAATTGCCACACTGTTTTCTATAGAGGCTGAACTAGCTTGCACTTCCATGAACAGTGTAGATGCATTTTCTTTTCTCCACACCTGTACCAGCACCTGTTTTTTTTTTGTTTTTTTTTTTTGAGTTGGAGTCTCACTCTGTCACCCAGACTGGGTGGCCGCTCCCAGCCACTGCAACCTTGACCTGTTCGGCTCCGGTGATCCTTCCGCCTCAGCCTTTCAAGTAGCTGGAACTACAGGCACGTGCTACCACACCCGGCTAATTTTTGATTTTTTGTAGAGATGAGATCTCGCCAAGTTGCCCAGGCGGGTCTTGAACCCGTGGGCTCAGGCAATCCACTCACCTCAGCCTCCCAAGGCACGGGATTACAGGCTGAGCCACTGAGCCTGGCTTGCACCTGTTATTTTTTTTGACTTATGGATGATAGTTATTCTTACTGGAAATAGGTGGTATCTCATTGTAGTTTTGATTTGCCTTTATCTAATGTTTAGTGAGTCTGAACCTTTTTTCATGTATCTTTTGGCTGTTTGTATGTAGTCTTTTGAGAAGTGTTTGTTCATGTCCTTTGCCCACTGCTTAATGGGGTTGTTTATTTTTTTTCTTTCACTTTGCTTGAATTCCTTGTGGATGCTGAATGTTAGGCCTTTGTCAGATGCATAATTTGCAAGTATTTTTCCCATTCTGTGCATCGTCTTTATTGTTGGTTTCTTTTGTTGTTCAAAAACTTTTCGGTTTGATGAAGTTCCCTCACTTTTGGGGACTTGGTCAAGAATTTATTGCCTACACTGATGTGTGTATGTTTTCTATGCTTTCTTTCAGGATTATTATAGTTTGAGGTTTTACATTTAGGTTTTTGATCCCCTTTTTAGTTGATTTTTGTATATAGTGAAAGGTAGTTGTCCAGTTTCATTCTTCTGCATGTGGTTAGCCAGTTTTCCCAGCACCATTTGTTAAATATGGTCTCCTTTCCCCAATGAATGTTATTGGTGGCTTTGTCGAAGATGAGTTGATTGAAAGGCCATGTTTTTACTTACAGAATTTCTGTCCTGTTCCATTGGTCTATGTGCCTATTCCTGTCCCAATACCAGGCCGTCTTTGATTTGTAGCCTTGTAATAAAGTTTGAAGTCTGGAAGTGTATTATCTCCTGCTTTGTTCTTTTTTCTGATCATCCCTTCTTGATAAAAAAAAAAAAAAACTTTTGGGCACCTAGGCATAGAAGGAACATTCCTCAAAACAGTAAGAACCATCTATGATAAACCCACAGTCAGTATTTTGCTCAATGGGCAAAAGCTGGAAGCATTCCACCTGAGAAGTGGAACAAGAACTGGAACAAGGATGTGCACTCTCATCCCTTCTGTTCAACATAGTGCTGGAAGTCCTAGCCAGAGCAACCAGACAAGAGAATGAAATCAGGGATATCCAAATAAGAAAAGAGGAAGTTAAGCTTTCCCTCTTTGCAGACGATATAATTCCATCCCTTGAAAATCCTAGGGAGTTTGTCAAAAGCCTCTTTGCACTGATAAATGACTTCAGTAAAGTCTGAGGTTACAAAATCAATGTGCAAAAGGCAGTTGCATGTTTATATACCAGCAACAAGCAGACTGAGAACCAAATTAAAAATACAATCTCACTTAAAATAGCCACATACACACACACACACACACACAAATGAAATACTTTGACATCCACCTAACCAGATAAGTGAAATACCTTTACAATTAGAACTATAAAACACCACTTGAAGAAATCAAAAATGACACAACCAAATGGAAAAATATCCCATGCTCATGGATTGGAAGAATCAATATTGTTAAGAGGTCCATTCTATTAAAGGCAATCTATCTACAGGTTCAATGCAATGCACATCAAATTACCAACACACATCAAATTACCAACATCATTTTTCACAGACCTGGAAATGACAATAGAGAAATTAATATAAAAACAACAACAAAAAATAAACTCTATTTTTGAAGAGATAAAAGTCAAAGCAAAGAAAGGAACAAGACAGGCATTTTCCTGTAAAAGCAGCATCAAGTGTATGTGTTGTTGAGATAAGAGACAATGACTTTTGTTAGAAAATAAATATATAAATGTAAAAGAAGAAAATATCAAAGACACTAAGTAGAATGTGAATCATCTTAGAAGGTAAGGGATCTAATAGCAGAGTATGGCTTCTACTAAAGTAGGGGGTAATTGAGATCATGGTTGAAAACTACAGGGAGAAAGAGATGTATAGTAATTAACAGAGGTATTTGAAAGAGGGAACTGAGTAACCATATAAACTAAATATTCTCAGGTACATAGAAAGTATGATTATCTATTGACATTAAAACGTGGGAAAAATTTAACCCCCAATGAAGTTTTGTATAACCATTTTGGAGGATTTATTTGGACAAGGAGAGTCAACCAATTTCCTTTTTACTGGGATTGGTTCATAGCTGCCTGGAGCACACGGCTTTGGTAAAGGCTTTTGGGGTGCATTCAGACTCAGCATTTAGGACTGCCAAAATGAATCAACAATACCTTGAGCATGGGATCAGGGAGTGGAAGTGGCAGCTGTTGTGCTGGTTAGAGGACAAACTCTTAGGCAACAATAGATGTAAAAGAGCCAAGTACTTTAGCAGGTTTCAGAAAACATTTGTTTCTCAGGATGACACAGGGTTGAAAATGAGCAAGGTGGGAAAAGCATAAGAGTCTAGGGTGTTGCTTCTCAGAGTGTGGAACAGCAGCATTTGCGTCACCAGGAAGCTTGTTGGAAATGCAGATTCTCAGCTTTCGCTCTGACCCACTGTTACCAACTCCATTTGAACAATGTCCCAAATAAATCACATGCACATCAAATTTTGTAAAGGATATTGCTGGAGTCTACACTGAAATAACTAGCCATGGGATTCGGGTAGGTGCTGGGAGGGGACCTAGAAATCAAAAAGGTTACTTAAAGTTTAGGTTAATGGTTCTCAAAGTGTAGTTCACAGACAAACTACACTTTCAACACCTGGGAATGTGTTAAAAATGTAAATTCTCTGGACCCACCCCAGATATACTGACTAAAAACCTCTAGAAGTGGAACCCAGGAATATGTTTAACTAACCCTCTAGATAATTCCCATGTGCCCTAAAGTATAAGAATCATGTTCTAGTTAATGCTGGTGGAGTATGCTTACCCTGATTATAAGCAGAAGTGAGGAAAGGGTTGAAGAAAGTTAGTTTAAAAAGTTGGAATCAGAAGATTTTTAAAAGTTCAAGAAGCAAAAAGTAAAAGTCACCAGCAACATTATATCCCACCAAGAACTTAGCTAACTCAACAAAGGCAGAGGACCATGCTGTCTGGCATTGCAGACTAGATGAATTTTATGCCATTAGCAGGCAAAGCCTTTGCTCAAGGGAGTGCGTAGTTTAAGAAAAGCTGAGTTAAGAGAAGGCAAAACATACAATAAAACACCATGCACATACATATAGATAATGAAACTGCAAAGTAAGCAAGCCACGTCCAGTTTGTGGTGCTTAAAGGTTAATTGCAAATAATAATGCTCTTGTTATCAAAGCAGGGCTGCTGGTACCTCTGTGTCAGTGGTTGCACATATCTGAAAGTAAAATAATTATTTTGTTTTAGAAAATCATTTGTAATTCTAACTTCTCTTTCATGTACTACCAGAGAGCACTTCTGTATTAGTCCAAAGGTGGCTGACGTGGGGTTGGTGGGCATTGGTATTGCTGAAGTTGCCACTAGCAAGGAGAGCCAGCAGGTGTCCTTTGTGCCCATGTGCCGTCCCACATAGGAGCCCCCTAGCCATGTGTGGCTATTTAAATTTCAATTAATAAGAGTTATATTTCATTAAGAATTTCACAGGTGAACCTGCCACATTCCATTTGCTCAACAGTCACTTGTCCAAGTGGCTGCCATATTGGGCAATAAGGTTTACAAAACATTGCCATCATAAAAAAAGATTGGTAGGACTTAAGCTTTTGATTCAAAATTCATGATGTAAGCTTTGTCAGCATCAGTCTCACCAAGGAGATGTATTCTGGCAGGACTAAGAGCAGATCCTATTTGTGAAACAAGTTGGGCCCAGGGTCTAAGTACACAGTAAATGTTTTCTAGCTTTTACCTCTATGACTAGGATGTGGAGAACTTCCAAGCAGATGATAGTATTTTATTCATTTTCTTCTTTATTTTTGCTATGACAGAGGAAGAACAAAAGTTACCCAGGACAAAGTAACTTCATCTCACATTTCAGCACTTTCTTTATAATTGTATTTTCAGAGTCTTGCTGTGTTTTGTTTTTGCCGAAGTCATGATCAAGAAAGTGACTATACTTTGTATTTATTTATTTGTTTGTTTACTTATTTATATTTTTGGTTGGAGACTCCACAAGACAAATTAATTATAAACTGTGACTCTGGTACTCACTTTTCAGGTTTGGTTTGAGGCCCTTGTAAATTTTTAGTTATTTTAAACCTTTTTTTAATGAAAGCAGATAAAAAACAGAATGGTATTCACATAGTTCTGCTATGTAATTTTTGGGGATGGTTTGTTAGGTCCTTTTTTACTGTGAACCAAGCATATCAGAAAAAAAAAGCCACAGACAAAAAATTATTTATTTAATTTTTTAAATAAAAAATTAAACAGATTATTTAAAGTAAAGCCCCAAACTGCTAATACTACAAGGCAAGGGAGTCAGACCTAAGAAAATAAAGCTTGAATTAATGGAAAGGCCTCAGGAAGTTTTCATGGTTTGTGGTAATATAGAGACATAAACCTTGGGGCTTGAATCTGCAACTCTGATGTTCAGAATTTATAATAAGAATCCACTTGATATCTACAGAAATAAAATACCTCAGCCAGAATAATGCCACATTTATCATACACAAGTATAAATTCTTGAATAATTGGAAGTTAAGTGACTTTTGCCATGTCTGTCAATCAATCTATCTATCTATCATCTATCTACCTACCTGTCTGTGTATGTCATGACAGTCTAAGATTAGGAAAAGGTCATTGCCTTGGGAGACCTGTGAGTTGTGCATGGAGTCTAAGTGAGGGGTTTATGGCGATAGTTCTTGTTTATCCTTTGGTGTTATTCCCTTGGGAAAACATAAATACTTCTGTGCCCCAGCTCTCTTGTGTTTCCTAGAATTTTTTCTCATCCTTGTCCTGAGAAAATTTATGTTCTAAGCCTTTCTGATGAGGCTTCCAACATCTTCCTTATGAATCTTTGTGAAAAGCTAAGAGGTCTTTTCTGGGCAATTAGCTATGTGTAATTTTCCAAATTATATGTTTAGCTCTGACGTGTGTCTCTCCAAAGTTGGTTCACTATTTGTTTATCTGGTTCTGAATCCAGGGTAAAAGGAATCTCTCCTACTACAGGTGACCCAGAGTGAGCCCCAGGAGGAGCAAATGCAGCCTAGAGAGGAACTACTTTGCTGGAAGTTTCTACCAAGGCACTTTTCAAACTCTTGAGGGAAAATGAAAAGTAAGAATTCATTCTTTTCTTCTTCTTTTTATTATTATTATTATTATTATTTTATTTTATTTTAAAGATGTGGGTACAATTCAGGCCCAGGTATACAAATGTTCACCATGCAATTTCTTTTCTTCTTAATACTCAACTCTATTACTTTAAAAAATGGATAATTGACAGTGGGCAAAGATATTTTATGGCATGCTCTCTAATTTAGTACCTTTACTAACATCTCTTGGCCTCAATTCAAAGCCAATGAAAGGATAAGCCTGGGAAAAAAGTCCTTATGGAAACAGGACAGGTGTGTTATCAGAACCTCTGGCTTCCTTCCATTCGGAGAAAACGCAGATAAAATTTCATCTCACCACCTAACAAAAACTAGTCAGAATCTGGGAAAATTTTTAAACTTCTTTCTCTTTCTCTAAATTAAACAATTCCTTGGCTTTTATTTTCCAATATCCTGATTCTCCTGATGACAATGCATTCATCAAAAATTAGTGAGATAAACTTACCCATGATAATGATGTAGCTAGCAAATCTATTATACTCCTTCTCCACAAACCTTAACTCAGTTCACAAGACCATGTTTATAAGAGACCCTGAGGACTACCAATAACACCAAGAGTTCCACCCAGCAGGCCATGGGAAGAGACAGGAGTGACCTCACAGGGTTTTCAACATTTCTTTCAGAGAATTCCTATTGATGACTACCTCTCCTGACCCAAGATGACCAAGGACATCAGGAGGAATTCATACCTTCATGATGACTAACTGAAGATGGGTAAGAATAATATTTGAGGGGGGACCTCAAAAAAGCCCATAATTTATTTATAAAAAATTGTATTTAAAGTTGGGCTCGGTGGCTCCACCTGTAATCCCGAGCTTGAGAGGCCGAGGTGAGTGGATTGCCTGAGCCTGCGGGTTCCAGATGTGCCTGGGCAACTTGGCGAGACCTCATCTCTATAATAAATCAAAAAAATTAGCTGGGCGTGGTAGCACGCACCTGTAGTTCCAGTTACTTGGAAGGCTGAGGCGGAAGGATCACCGGAGTCCAGAAGGTCGAGGCTGCAGTGGCTGCTCCCGGTCTGGGCGACAGAGCGAGACTCCAACTAAAAAAAAAAAAAAAATTGTATTTATTCTTACATCTTTAAACTTCAGTCACCTTCAAAGTACTTTTTGTTTGATGTAATATACCATTTGAGATGCTTTTTCCACTGCTCAAAACAGTTTTTGAACTTGTCGATTTTGATGCCCTTTAGTGCTTCTGCCATATTTTGTTTTACCTCTTCCACATTGGTGAAACTTTTCCCTTTGAGGACTTTTTAATCCACAGAAACAACAACAGCAAGAAAAATGTTGCTTGGAGCAAGATCAGGTGAATAGGGAGAGTAAAGTTTGTGGGCCATGCCGTTTGGGGTCAAAAACTGCTGAACAATCAGTGTGGTGTGGACGCTTATAAATCAAAAAAATTTCAAAAATCGTGGAAGCTGAACTCAGTCTCTCACAACAATGCTAGCTGATACACTGGTGCTTATGGGTTCCTAGAACACTTACCTGGCAATGAAAGCCTTTACTACAAAGGACCTACCCTCTAAACAAAAATTCTGGGTTTTTTTTAAAATTTGGGGGGCCCTCCGTCATATAAAAAATTTGATTTGTTTAGCAAATTTAAAATATTCCAGATAATTTATGAAAAAAATCACATTTGCTTCAAACCTGCTCTTTGTTTTATTAAAACAGCCATTTTCTTACATTCTCTCTCCTTATCATTCATACTCAAAATCTTCCAGTCATTTTTTAATGCTACCATCTCTAAGTAACATTGTGAAAATCAGTTCTCTAGACTATACATCATAACTTTTCTTACCTTTTAAAGTCCAAATTCCTTGGTATGATGGGCATGCATAATACCATGTCTCAAGTACATTTTTCAATGTTACCTTTCTGCCTATTATGTGTGTATTTCACATCAACCTACTTCCATAGATCTTTAGAAAATTTCCTTTCCTAGGGCTGGGTTTGCTTACTTTTTCCATTTCTTCAGGAATACCTTCACCTTCTTTGCCTCCTGAAGTCCTACTCATCATGTAAAGTCCTATTTAAATTTCCTTTTCTTCATGAAGGTTTTTCCTGATCCTCTTAGCTAGAGGTCATCCCTTTACCATCTGCTCATCTCATATCCTGTGTTTGTGCCTCACACTGCATTGTAAATGAGCTGGCAGCTTATCTACTCTATTAGGGAAGAAGCTCTATTAGGAAAGAAACTGAGGTCAGTTTGGTTTTGTTTCCATGTGTTATATCTATTACACATGGTAACTTTGTGTGTTTTTTAAAATTCAAATTATCCAAGTAATTTTTGTTGAATACTTACAGTGCCTATCTTTCTTTGTGACATGTCAAAAATTACTATATAACATCACAAAAAAGTGCAAGATGAAAGAAACAAGGAGGGGATTTAGAAGCCCACAGGTGCAAGTGTCCTAAAAGGAAAGAGTTCAGGTAGAGTGTGCCTTGGGCTGCCAGGGATGTGGCTGCTTAGTGTGCCACTACTAGAAAGTTATGGGACCCTGGACAAGGCTCTTTTCTGCCATGCCAAAGCTTAATTTTCCTACCTGCTACTCCAGACAGTCTTCTTAATGGACTCAGCCAGACATTTCCCAGACCATGCCATAGCCGAGTTTTACTCTGAGAGCTTTACTAAGTGAAGAAGCAGAGACATCTCTAGCTGCTTAGTGCCATGATACAGCTGCTATCTGGATCCAAATATAACAATGGAGTTTTAAAGGGGAGATGCTGGAAGGGGCAGTGGAGACAATACTTAGCTGGAGCAATGCCCTGTCCACTAGTTCAAGTCCACATTCCCCCGGCAGCAAGAGCTGGTATAGGAGCTCCTGGCTCTGCCCACTTGCTGAGCTGGCTGTGAAGGTGGAGATTTGTTGATGAACAAGAAATCTACTTTGACTCAGTAGTTCCAATTTCTGTGACACTTACCCGCTGGAGACCCTGAATCTGTCTCCTGAGAGAGGTTGAGATTGTTTCATCAAGGTAGACTTGCTTGAAACTCCTTGTCAAGAGCAGAGTTTTTACCAGCTTAGCAATTAATTTCATGTCCTGCTTGAGCTGTCATTAGTCAGGGAACCACCTGGTGTTCACATACCTCTATTGACACCTGAAGTACATCTTTAGTTAATATATCACTTCCCTGTTTCCCACCACACCAAAGATGAAACCCAAGAGCCTTGCTATGCCTGTGACTCCCTATGTGTAAAGGTCTCTCGTCTATTGCTCTGACTTCCTCTGATGTCACTATGTTCCTCCCCTCCCCACTTCAGTCATATGGGTCTGCTAAATGGTCACCAAAAATGTCCATGGGTACCCCCTGGCAGTTGCTGTTTCCCATGCTTGCATCTCAATTTCCCTACATACTTAACAGTTCATATGCTTTTTTTTTTTTTAGAATTTTTATTGTTTTTATTTATTGCACAAAATTTGTCATTAAGAAGTCACTATTAAATTTTCTGTAGCTGGGTGCAGTGTCTCACATCTGTAATTCCAGCATTTTTAGAGTAGGAGGTAGAAAGGTGCTTGATAGCAGAACTTTGAGGCTGATGACCACCATAGTGAGACCCCGTCTCTTTTAAAAAAATCAAAATATTAGTCAGGTGTGATGGTGTGTACCTGTAGTTCTCGTGGCTCTGGCTCTGGAGACTGAGGTGAGAACACCTCTTGAGCCTAGGATGAGATCCTGTCTCAAAAAAAAAAAAAACTGTCCATTACATGACTTATTAAAAGAAATATTTAGTTCACATTTGATTGACAGCAGGGTTGGTTCCATGATTTTGCTATTGTGTTTAGTATAACAATAAACATGTATGTGCAGGTGTCTTTTTGGTAGGGTGATTTATGTTCCTCTGGTATATTCCTGAGAGGGGTTGATGAATCCATATGGAAGATCAATTTTTATTTCTTTTAGGAACTGCCACACAGCTTTCTTTAGAGGTTGAACTAGCTTACATTCCCACCAACAGTGTGGAAGTGTTGCCTTTTTTCTGCAGCAGCACCAGCACCAGTTGCTTTTTGACTTGTTAATTATAGCCATCCTTACCAGAGTTGGTATTATCTCACTAGTTTTGATGTGCATTTCTGTGATGATTAGTGAGGCTGAGTATATTTTATGTATTTGTTGGCTGCCTGTACGTCATCTTTTGAGTAGTGTCTGTTCCTGTCTTTTGTTCACTTTTTAGATGTGGAACATATAAACGATAGAGTATTATACAGCCTTAACAAAATCATGACCTTTGCAGCAACTTAGATGCAGTTGGAGACCATCGTATTAAGTGAACTATCACAGAAACAAATAATGGAATGTCACCTGTTTTCATTCATAAGTGGGCTCTGAACACCAGTCCCATTAGCACCAGGGTGGGATCAGCAGTTGCTAGGCACTGCTAGGGGAGGGAGGGAGGAAAATGAGGAGTACATGGCAACACAAAGGGTACCTGGTCCACTACCAGGAGGAGTGAGGGCCACCTAGAAACCCAAACCTTACCTGTATGCGGCCTACTTATGTAGTAAATCCTCACTTGTACTCCCACAACTCTGTAATAAATAAATATATTTAAGTTTAAAAAGAAAAAAGATGTGATAAGAGTTCTTTTTGAGGTATTTAAATTGGGTTGGTATATTGTTAGTTCTACAGGAACCAGGGTTGAAGAACTCAGATTCATGTGCTGATTCTACCTCTTCTTCCTACCTTGGACAAGTCATTCCTCCTCTCTGGGCCTCAGCTTCAAATATATTTCAACCCTCCAAAGTAAAACCCTTTATTCATTAAGAAGTTTCTTCTCATTGCCCCTTCCTCCAAGTTCCTGGCAGTAAGCTCATCAAAGATTAGTGAGAGAAACGTATCCATGCTAATATAGTAGCCAGCAAATCCATTACTCCTCCTCCTCCCAAAACCTTAACTCAGTTCACACGTCTGTGTTTCTTAGAAACCCTCAAGGGGTAACTGCCAAGAGCAAGAGACCTAACCTGGCAGGCCAATCTGTTCTGTCTCCATGGATTTATCTATTTTGGATATTTCAGTACATTGAATCATACACTATGTGACCTTTTGTATTTGGCTTCCTTCCCTTAGCACAATGTTTTGCAGGTTTATCCATGTTGCAGCATGCACCAGAACTTCTTTCCTTTTTATAGCTTAATACTATTTCATTGTAACTTTTTGTTTACTTATTCTTCAGTTGATGGATATTTGGGCTGTTTCCACCTTTTAGCTATTGTGAATCATGCAGCACCGAATATGCACATACATATACTTTTTGGAGTACCTTTTAAAGATTATTTTCAGTATGTATCTAGCAGTGAAATTGTGGGGTTATATAGTAATTCTATGTTTAACTTTTGGAGGAACTGTCAAACTTTTCCATAGTAGTTGAAACGTTTTGCCTTCCCACCAGCAATTTAAGAGGATTCCAATTTTTGCACATCATTATAGCTATGGTTTAGATATGGCTTGTTTGTCCCCTCCAAAACTCCTGTTGAAATTTTATTCCCAAGGTGGTGATATAGGGTGGGGCCTAGTGGGTGTTTGCATCATAGGGGTGGATTCCTTATGAATGGCTTGGTGCCTTTCTTGTGGTAGTGAGTTCTCACTCTGGGGAGACTAGTTTTCTTGAAGTGGGTAGTTATAAAGCCAGATGCCTTTTGAGTTCTCTCTTTTATGCTTGCTTCTGCTTACCCTTTGACCTCTGCCAGCATGAATATCCTCATCAAAATGGCCATGTCCTTGACTCTTTCAGCCCGTATAAGCTGAGCTAAGTAAACCCTTTATCTTTGCAAGTTACCCAGTCCCAAGTTTTCTGCTACAGCAGCACAAAATGAACTGAGTCACTCACCAACACTTATTACTGCCTGTCATTTTTATTGCAGCTGTTCTAGTGGGTTGGAAGTGATACTTCACTGTTGTTTTAGTTTTTATTTCTCTAGTGACTAATTATTTTGAACATCTTTACATGTGTTTATCAGCCATTTGTATTTTTTTTTTGATAAGTAGAAAGGAGGAGGAGAAAGACCAGCTACCAAACTAAAGTAACAGATTATTCTTTCTTCCACTATTTCTTGTGAGAAGAGGAGCAGGAAGAAGAAAAGGGGAATATTTTCATTTCATGTTAAGATAACATTTCCATATTGCTTGGTAAGAAAAAAATTGTAAAATATTGTTGAACTCCCTCACCATGTTATAATGTGTCATAATTTACTGGTGATATTCTGACTCTACATCGATAACATTAAAGAGAGGGTTTGGTTGTTTTTTAAAAAATATGCCAGAAATAACACCATAGCTTTATCTCTGAGTCTCAATCTCCTCACTCAGGAGAAGAGGAAGATGAAGAATGTTCATACATTTTGAAGGGAAAGGGGGTGTAATCCAAGGTCAGTGTCCGTCTATAATGTGTCAGTTCTGTTTGAAAGATAGTATACTTTTTTATGATTATGATTGTTTCATACAGGATTTAGAATAATAGATTGTTGGTGTTATCATGGACCTGGAAATCCCTAGTCTTATCTCTTTATTTTGGAAACAGTGTTTCTTAGGAGTGATGGACATAGATACTTCGCCTGACTGATGCTTGGTTAACTCTTGTAAAACAGAATTCTGTTTTTGTGAAGATTAAATAAGACAATGCATATAAGGCATTTGGTATAACACCTAGTGCATTTTAGATATTCAATGTTAATTTTATTTATTTATGACTCCATTCCTTCATCTCTCCACATTCCATCACTTCTCTTCTTTGCAGTGTAAATTTTCATGTAAATTTTGAAGATCCAATTTATGGCTTAAGATTCCTTGAAGTTTTTCTTGGTTTCCCTAAAAGAAAGTAATCTGTTTCTCTTCTAAATTATTAATGCATTTGCCCTGTGGCTCTCCTATAATCTAATACATCTAATATAACAATGGGGTCATTTAAACTACAAGTCTCTGAAAGATATTTTTCCCATGTTGATAACCCACATGGAATCTTAGAAAATATAACAACAAATAGTTTTGGACTGAGTAAACAGAAAATTTAGATGTGGAATCTAAGCATAAAGACCTGTTATTATTCAGATCTCAGTTCAATTCATTCATTTATTCATTGAACAAATGTATATTGTGTCCCTACCAACAATAGGGCCTGCTTAGTCAGCCATCTTTGGAAGTGCAAGTACAGATACATATTTGTAGATTATGCTCTTCAAACAATTTTTGGGTTCCACCAAAACTTGGGAATCATTGGTTTAGGAGAAGCCATAAATTAACAGGCCATTACAATACAGGTGATAAAAAGGGCAATTTGCCTTGTATGGAAAATCCAAATAGCCAGACATCTGGAAAGTGCCTATTGATCCCATTGTAAGTCTACCTTTGCCATTGCATTTAGCACTATTCTTGGATGAGTAGATTGAGGTCGGCACATGAATGCTGATTGCTCTTCTGATTGTGTGTTGAAAGCGCTGAGGAAGGCCACACAGCCTGTAGAATTTTCAGACTTCTGATGTTCTCACTTCCAGCCTTATGACAGGATCTACTATACACTTTTTTCTCTTCCCTCCCTCCCTCTCTTTATTTCTACATCCCAAGTTGTCACTGTTGAAAATTAAACAGGAAACAGACCAGTCACAGAACTTTCTGGTCATTGTAACTCATATTAGAAAACTGCAAAGAGTCCAACTGTGACTTTTTACTTACTTGTTTCAGACCAGACTTACTGTGTCCTCTGCTAATGGGTCCTTCATCACATTTCTTGGACCCTTATACTCTCAGTGAATGGCACCCTTTATGACTCTTCCTGTTTTGTGTTACGCCACAGGTTATGCTCCCTTCATAATTGGGTGATGTAACTTAGAGTATAAGATGAAAGAAAATTTTGTGGTTTGTAATGAGGCTCTTTGTAAGGCTCTATGTATTAAATACACACAGGCAGTTTTTCAATAATGCCACCAATTCTGATATTAATTTTGTTTAAGAGGTTATGATCTGGGGATGCTGACAAGATGACGACTAGACAGGTCAGACTGTGAGAGTGTCCACAAAAGCAAGTGTCTATAAAGACTCTCTGCATGAGTAGGCATGTGCTGGTGGGAGAGTGAAAGTCTGTCTGACTTCTGAAGGTGACTTCAAGACCACACCACCCTGAGATTGGAACTGCGGGTGTGCAAGATCATCTGCTGTTCACAGAACTCTACTGAGAAAAGTCTGCTGAATCCAGCTGATTCTCATTGCCAGGTGCCTGGCCCACACCATCACCTGTTTTAGCAAATCAGCTGGAGCCCCGGGTCTGATCAGTGGAGAGAGAAGATTGGGGAGAGCCAGAGAGGAGCCTCATGCCTGGTGAAGAAACACCAACCACAGTCATTTTCTCTGTCCCAGGGCCAGGCAGAAAGCTGCATTGCTCCACCCAGCTCCACTCAGCTCCTCCCAGCCTCCAGCTTGGGGCCCAAGGTAATCTCATCAAACTGGGGAGACAGAGCCCCTCCCCCATGCTGGATCAGACCCATACGTGTCAAATCTGAGTTGCAGACTTGACAGGCAGCAAGCCAGGTGAGTCCAGATCTGATCCACCCTTCTTTCACAGTAGGCCTGGGGCATCTGACCAAGCTGTGAGCAACCCTGTCAGGCTGTGCTGAGAGCTAGAGATCAGAGCTGAAAGGATGTTGGACTTACAGGAATGACATCAGAGCAAGTTTGGTTCCTTGTTTTTATTTTTTTATTGTTATTTTTTGTCTGTTTGTTTTGCTCATTTTTGTTTGTTTTTGTTTTAGCTTTTTTCTCTCTTTCTTTCTGTTTTTGATAATGCTTTCTTACTTAGTTTGCTTCTATTATTTACTGATTTTTTTTTTCTTTAGACTTCATGTTTGTGTATGGGAAGAGTACATCAATAGGGAAGTTTTGTTGGTTTGTGTGTTTGTATGATTGTCTGTATGTTTTAGTTTGTTTTTTTTTTTTTACTCTTTTCTATCTTTGTGTCTCTTTTCATTTATTAGTTGGTATGTCTGTCTGTTTTCCCTCTTACTCTTTTCTCTCTCCACCTTCCTCTTGCCCCCCTCCTTCCTTTTTCCATTCTTTTCTTTTTTCTTTCTGAGCAAACTGATAGCCCCACTACATGGACAGATTGTAAGGCAGGTGGAAGTGGTTTCCAGGGTGCCCATACAGCTGACAGTGGATACTGGGATCTACAGGTAGATTTTGAATCACAGCTCCCCCCTCAATTGAATCTCAAAACTGCAAAAAGTAGAGCTCCTAGCCCACAGTCCAGCTTCAGAATTGAACAAAGCCAGAGGATCCACATAAGTAAGAATAAGAGATTGAACAAAGAGAAGTAAAAGCAACCTCACCATCCCTGAAAAACAGGATTAAAAAAGGGGGGAAATGTGGGGGCAGGGAGGAGGAAAATCTACACAAATGAAGAAAAACCAAAAGAAGAATATGGGTCTCACATAAACCCCTGGGAAGTCAGTCACAGAAAGCAGACTTCGGAATGCAAACAATGAAGAGTCCTCAGAATGACTGGTCTCTAACTACAAACCCAGATATCAAGACATTAATAGAGAGAATAAATAGAATTGAGGAGACACAAGAGGAAAATAAAGAATAGTAACAGCAGTAAAGAATACTGTGAATGAAATTAATAAACTGATAAGCATGGAAAGCAGAATTAGCCAAGCAGAAGAATGGATCTCAGAGCTTGAGGACCAAAATATAGAACTAACCCAAACTGTCAAAAACATAGAAAAGAAGCTTAAAAAGACAGAACAAAACCTTCAAGAGTTGAGTGATTATTTCAAGAGACCACACCTAAGAGTAATTGGAGTTCCTGAGGCAGAAAGAGAGACAGAGACCACCCTGGAACAAACATTTCATGAAATTATTCAAGAAGACTTCCTTCATCTCATCATTCTTATCATCATTTTCCCTCATTTCAAACACAAGAGATTCAGAAAACCCCTGCAAGACAAGAAATGAGAAGACCAACTCCTAGACACATAGTAATTTGCCTAAACAAAGTATATATGAAAGAAAAAGTCCTAAAGGCAGCAAGAAAAAAAAGTCAGACTCCTATCAGGGAAGATCAATTAGAATAGCAGCATAATTATCTACAGAAATATTTCAGACTAGAGAGCTTAGAGCCCAATCTTCAAAGTTCTCAAAGATAAACAATTTTAACCAAGAATAAACTACCCAGCTAAGCTAAGCTTCATCAATGAGGGAGAATTAAATCTTTCCCAGAATTCAATCCCTAAGAACGTACGCTGCCTCTAGACCAGCTCTACAAGAAACACTTAAGAAAGCATTAAACACAGAAAAAGGGAAAAAAGAATGACAATAATCTTCACATGAGTGTAGGAAAATATTGAAAACACACATGAATCAACCCAAAAATCAGAAGAAAGACAATAAGCAAACAGGAACAACAACAACTCTATCAGAGCCTCATGACAGGAATAAACTCTCACATTTCAACAATTAACCTGAATGTGAATGGACTAAATGCACCACTGAAAAGACATAGGATGGCAAAATGGATAAAATATCATGAGGCAACAATATATTATCTCCAAAGAGACTCATCTCACCAGAAAGGATACTCACAGACTCAAAGTAAGAGGATGGGAAGCTAAATTTCAGGCAAACAGAATACAAAAGAAAGCAGGAGTTGCGATCTTATATCAGACAAAATATCCTTTAAGTTATGAAAAGTTTAAAAAGATACAGAAGGTCACTATATAATGATAAAAGACTCAATCCATCAACAAAAAATATCCATCTTAAACATATATGCACCCACATAGGAATACCAATTTTCATAAAGAAACTTCTAGGCAAACTTAAAAAAGTGAACTTTAGTACTCCACTCACAACCCTAGACAGATCATCAAGACAAAAATCAGCAAGGGGATCCAAACTTCAATGTGATTCTTGACCAAATGGACTTAATTGATACCTACAGAGCACTCCATGCAACGACCACAGCATATGTATTCTACACATCACCACATGGAATATACTCTAAGATTGACCATATTCTTGACCATAAATCAAGCATAAACACATTTCATAAGATTGAAATTTTGCCATGCACCATCTCAGACCACAGTGGAATAAAAATAAATATCAACACCAACAAATTTCCCCCAAAACCCACAAAGACATAGACACTAAACAACATGATGCTAAGCAACCCCTGAGTCAACATGGAAATCAAAATAGAGATTAAAAGATACCTGGAAACAAATAAAAATGTAAAATCATCTTACCAAAACCTCTGTGATGCCATGAAAGCAGTAGTAAGAAGGGAATTCATATCTCTACAAACACACAAGAAGAAAATGGGAAAATCATAAGTTAACAGCCTAACAAGTCACTAAGGAGGCTGGAAAAGCAAGACCACCAAAACCCTAACTTCAGCAGAAGAATCCAGATCACCAAAATAAAAGCCCAAATCTGGGACTTAGAAGACAAAAAGATAATACAAATAACCAATGAAACAAAAACCTGGTTCTTTGAAAGGATAAACAAGATTGATGGTTCCCTAGCCAGTCTGACCAAGAAACAGAGGGAAAGGCCCAAACAAACACAATCAAAAACATAAAAGATGAAGTCACAACTGACCCTGAAGAAATACACAGATTATCAGAGACTACTATGTATACTTGCGTGGAAACAAACTTGAAAACCTAAAGGAAATGGAGGACTTTCTGACATCACATAAACTCCCCAGGTTGAAACAAGATGAAATCAAGACTCTAAAAAGGCCAATAACAATCCAGGAAATTAACTATGTCATAAGAAAACTACTTACAAAAACAAAGCTCTGAATCAGATGACTTTCCAGCAGAATTCTACAAAACATACAAGGAGGATCTGATACCAATCCCGGTGAAAGTATTCCAGGTGATTGAGAAAGATGGAACTCTCCCTCTAATCATTTTATGAAGCTAACATTGCATTGATATCCAAGACAGGTAATGGTCCAACAAAGAAAGAACTATAGGCCAATATCCTTGATGAACATAGATGCTAAAATTCTCAACAAGATCCTAGCAAACTGAATTCAACAACACATAAAAAAATCATCCACCACGACCAAGTACACTTTATCCCCAGGATGCAAGGCTAGTTCAACATTTGTAAGACCATAAACATAATTAAATACATCAACAGATGTAAAAACAAAAACCACATGATTATATCATTAGGTGCAGAAAAAGCTTTTGATAAAATCCAACACCCCTTCTTGAGAAAAACCATCAACATCTAGGCATAGATGGAACATACCTCAAAATAGTAAGAGCCATCTATGAGAAACCCACAGCCAGCACACTGCTAAACAGACAGAAATTTGTACCATTTTCCCTGAAAACTGGGACAAGACAAGGATGCCCATTCTCACCCCTCCTGTTCAACATAGTTTTGGAAGTCTTAGCTAGAGCAATCAGAGAAGAGAAGGCGATCAGGGGTATCCAAATAGGAAATCAAGTTATCCTTCTTTGCTGATGACATGATTCTATACCACAAAAACCCAAAAGAATCTGTCAAAAACCTTCTTGCACTGATAAAAGACTTTGGCAAAGTCTCAGGTTATAAAATAAATGTGCAAAAGACAATCGCATTTCTATACACCAATAATAAACAAACAGAAATCCAAATAAAAAGCACAATTTCATTCACATTGTAAAGGAAGACCTTTACAATGAAAACTACAAAACATTGCTGAAAGAAATCAAAGATGACACAAACAAGTGGAAAAATATTCCACACTCATGGATTGGAAGAATTAATATTGCTAAGATGTCCTTTCTACCGAATCCACAGATTTAATGCAATACCCATCAAATTACCAGCAACATTCTTCTCAGAACTAGAAAAAACAATACAGGAATTCATATGGAAACATAAATGACTACAAATAGCCAAAACAATGCTCAGCAAGAAAAACAAAGCAGGAGGTATCACACTCCCAGACTTTAAACTTTATTATAAAGTTACAATAATCAAAACAGCCTGGTATTGGTACAAGAACAGGCATATAGACCAATGGAATAGAATTGAGATTCCAGAAGCAAAACCTCAATTTCTCAACCAACTTATCTTTGACAAAGCCTCCATTACCAACCACTGGGAAGAGGAGATCCTATTCAGTAAATGGTGCTGGGAAAACTGACCACATGTAGAAGACTGAAACAGGACCCCTACCTATCCTCATACAAAAAAAAAAAAAAAAAAAAAAATCAACTCTAAATGGATCAGAAAACTTAATGTAAAACCTCAAACTATAAGAACCTTAGAAAATGCAAGAGAAACCCTTATGGAAATTGGAACTGGCAATCAATTCATGATCAAAACCCCAAGTGCCCATGCCATAAGAGATAAGATAGACAAGTGGGACGTCATCAAACTGACATGCTTCTGCATAGCCAAATAAACCATCAAGAAAGCAGGAAGACAGCTCATAGACTGGGAAAAAATATCTGCCAACTCTTTGTCTGACAAAGGCCTAACATCTAGGATATACAAGGAACTCAAACATGCTGAAAAGAAAAAAACAAACAGCCCCATTACAAAGTGGGCAAAAGATAAGACAGTTCTCAAAAGAAGACATATGAGTGGCCAACAGATACATAAAAAAATATTCAGCCTCACTAGTCATCAAAGAAATGCAAATTAAAACAACACTGAGATATCACCTAACTCCAGTCTGAATTGCCATCATCAATAATAAAAATAACAGATGCTGGAGAAGATGTGGTGAAAAGGGGACACTTCTACACTGCCGGTGGGAGTGTAAACTTGTACAGCTTTTGTGGATAACAGTGTGGCGATTCCTAAAAGTTCTAAAAATCGACCTTCCATATGACTCCACAATCCCCCTACTGGGAATATACCCGGAAGAACTCAAACCACTCTATAAAAAAGATACCTGCACATATAAGTTTATTGCAGTATTGTTCACAATAGCAAGAACATGGAACCAACTGTGCTGCCTATCAAAAGAGGACTGGATAAAAAAAATTTGGTACATATACACAATGGAATAAAGAAGAACAAAATCATGAATTTTGCCACAACCTGGATGGACTTAGAGACTATACTACTGAGTGATTTTTAACAGCAACAAAGAACTGAGTATCACATGTTCTCACTCATAAGTGAACCTTGAAAAACTATCATAATATGATAAGAAAAGGATTAACAGTACATGTACTCCGATATGTACAAACACTTTGCTACACATTATTACAAGTAGTATTAAAACGTCTGAATAAATACAGTGAATTTCACCAATGTCAATACTCTGGTTATGATATTGTATTATAATTTTGTAAGATGTTACTATTGAGAGGAACTAGGTAAAGGATACACAGTATTTTTCAGTATTATTTTTTACAATGGAATGTGAATCTACAACTAATTAAAAATAAGACAGTTAATTAAAAAATATATTACAGATGAGGAACAAGTTTCAAAACAGAATTAACTACATAGAAATAGACAATTTAGAAGCATCTGGCTATTTGTATTAATAATTTCTTCACATTCAACGTAGAAAATATTCAGCCAATGAGTTTATAACTTCTTTTTTTTAACTTTTAAAATTTTTATTTTAAAATTGTGGGGTACAATTCAGGGTTAGGTATACAAATATTCATTGTGCAGGTACCCTTTTTGATGAGGTAAGCTCCCCCTTCCCCAGGCAGATTCCCACTACTGCCAATCCCATCTCCCTACCACCCCATCCCCAATTGCAGTACATTGTTCTTGGCAATATTTTCTTGGCTATGACTCCAAAAGCATAGGCAACAAAAGGAAAAATAGACAAATGGGATTATATCAAACTAGAAAGATGTTGGTTATGGGTCACAAAGTTTTAATTAGACAGCAGGAATAAGTTTTAGGGATTTTTCATACAACATGGCATCTAAAGTTTATAATAATATGCTGCATATTTCAAAATTACTGAAATAATAGATTTAAATCATACATTTATCACCACAATAAGAAATTATAAGTATGTGAGATGATGGATATACTAACTAGCTGATTTAACAATTCCATAGTGTATACATATATCAAAACAACACATTGTAACCCCCAAAATATATATAATTATTATTTGTCAGTTTTAAAAACCATTGCTGGAATTTTAATAGAAATTTCTTGAAACCTTTAGATTATTTGGGGATAACTGACATCCTTATTATGTTGAGTCATAAAAATTCATGAACATTTTATTGTTTTTTACTTGTTTCCTCTTTTTTTTTGTAATTTTCAGCATACAAAGTCTGACAATTGAGTTTGTAAACTTGCCATCATGTACTTACATTGGCAGCGTTGTACAAACAACTCGATAAGTTTTCACAACCTTGGTGTATCAGTGTCTTACAGCTGTTTGTATCAATGTGATGTCTTGTTCAGTGGCGTTCATTATTGCTGTTGCATGTTTTTGTGTGCCATCATGAGAATGTCGCAGCTTGAATTAGAGCAATAAACAAATATTAAATTTCTTGTTAAACTTGGCAAGAGTGGAAGTGAAATCAGGGACATGTTAGTCCAAATTTATGGGGTTAATGCCATGAGGACAATGGTAGTGTGCAAATGGATTAAATGTTTTTCTGATGGGAGAGAAAGTGTCACTGATGAAGAGTGGTCAGGATGGCCAATAATCAGCAGAACTGATGAAAACATTGCAAAAAGTTGTCAAACTGTGTGTCAAAATTGTTGGCTGACTGAGAAGCATGGCAGACCAAATAACCATCAACAGAGAAACAGGAAAATCTTAACTGAAAATCTTGGCATGAGAAAGTTGTGTGTGCAAAAACAGTCTTGAAGGAACTCTTGTATCATGACAATATACAAGCTCACACAGCACTGTCTGTGAGGGAATTTTTAGCTAGTAAACAAATAACTATATTGGAACACCTCCTGCTCACTTGATCTGGCCCCCAATGACTTTTTTCTTTACCTGAAGATAAAGAAAATATTGCAAGGAAGACATTTTGATGACATTCAGGACATCAAGGGTAATATGATGACAGCTCTGATGGCCATGCCAGAAAAAGAGCTCCAAAACTGCTTTGATAGGTGGACTATGTGCTGGCATTGGTGCATAACTTCCCAAAGGGAGTACTTTGAAGGCAATCGTAGTGATATTCAGCAATGAGGATTGTAGCACTTTTTGTAGGATGAGTTTGCAAATCTAATATCACATCTTTTACTTGTTCTGTATGTTTTATTAAATTTATATTTAAGATCGTAAGTTTTAGTAATGATTGCAAACAGTATTATGTTTATAATTTCTGTTTCTAAGTATTCATTTCTAGTATGCAGAAATAAGATTTATTTTTGTGTATTTATCTTGTATCCTGTGATCTTGGTGAAGTCATTTATAAGCTCTAGATAAGTTTTTTTGATTATTTCTGATATTTTATGCAAATAATCATTTAATGTGCAAATAGAAATGGATTTCTTTCTTTCCAATCTGTGTGTTTTAATACATTTTATTATTTTATTGTGTTAAGAAGGCTAGAAATGTTACCACTAGTAAGAGCAAGAGGCCTGGCTCAGTGGCTCAGTCTGTAATCCCAGCATTTTTTGGATGCCCAGCTGAGTGGATTGCCTGAGCCCGTGGGTTTAAGACCTGCCCGGGCCACTTGGTGAGACCTTGTCTCTACAATAAATCAAAACAGCCAGGCGTGGTAGTGCATGCCTGTAGTTCCAGCTACTTGGAAGACTGAGAGAGAAGGATTGCCAGAACCCAGCAGGTCAACGCTGGGGTGGCCGTGAATGTGCCACTGCACTCCAGCCTGGGCAATGGAGTAAGACTCCAACTAAAAAAAAAAAAAAAAAAGAGTAAGAGAGGTGAGAGGTTATATTCTTATCTTGTTCTTGATTTTAGGGGAAAAGCAAATATGGTTTCATGTTTTGTTTTGCTACTGTTTTTCTCTGGTTTGCATAGCAAAATGAGTAATACCAGCCTCATAAAATTACTTGAAGAATGTTTCCTCTTTTATTTTTTGAATGAACTACATTTTGGTGTTAATTATTTACATATTAACATTCTCCTGTGAAGCCACCTGGGACAGAAGATTTTGTTGAGGATATTTTAAAGAACAAATTTAATTTCTTCAATGGTTATAATACTATTAAGATGATTTACTTCATTTGGGTTAAGTTTTGGTACTTGGTGGTACCTTCTTTTTTTTTTTTGAGTTGGAGTCTCACTCTGTTGCCCAGACTGGAGTGCAGTGGCTGCTCCCTGCCACCACAGCCTCGACCTGCTGGGCTCTGGCGATCCTTCCACCTCAGCCTTCTGAGTAGCCGGAATTACAGGCACATGCTACCACGCCCAGCTGATTTTTTGATTTATTATAGAGATGAGGTCTCGCCTGCCCAGG